>NC_056739.1:1680004443-1680131943 GCF_019279795.1 Protopterus annectens | reverse complement strand
TAGTGATGTTGCTGACATTCAGACAGCCCTGACAAACAATCACCCTACTATCCCAGTGGCATGTGCAATAAATGCATATCCCTGTAGTAGGACTGTTGAGATAGACAAGGTTTTATATTGCAGTCCTGGTCAATGCGTGATTGTGGGTATGTCAGAGTATTATCATGGGTGTCAGCGAGCAACATACCCAATGTGTGGTGTGGGTGTTGTGTATACTGTTGTGACACCATGGTACCCCCAGCATATATTCCAAGGTCCACTGTATGAAGACCACTGTTATCATCAACCATACATGAAACTGAATACACTTATACAGGCCAGTGATGCCTGTACTGTGTGCAAGGTATCTGTAACAGAATGGACTCACTGACATGGTGACATGGTAGTTTTCACTGGTAAACCCAGGTCAGTCAGATGTGTTTATGGCTGTAATGTGTTTGTCAATGTGTCTATGACAGTATGGCATACTATTTGTTGTCCAGTAACACCCAGTACATCCCACATTAGCATACTTTACAAGGCCTGGTGATGTTCCTCACCTAAGAAGACACTCAGGACGCATCTTATCCTACAGCTGTGTGTTGTGTGCAATTACGCCAAAAACATTACTAGCAATACGTACCTAGGTAGGTGTTCTACTGTCAGTGTTGCCAAGTACGTGTGTGTGTATGTGAAGGTATCTACTTCAGTTCACTGAATATACACGTCACAGGAGGTCATCTGTCTATGAACTGACTGACATATGATGACATTTCAAATGACTCCTGTGATGGGAATTATTTCCATCAAAACTGGAGGTAGATGTGTACATGCCTTCTTTCCCACTGTATAGCTGAACATTGATACTGGAGTTGGTTTATATAGTTGGCTGTTAATGTTGTAAACACAGCCACCTTCATTGGGGTTATTGTGTGCACCCCGATGTGTAGTCTGCTGTAATACTGTATAGTGTATGTTAACAGGTTAGGTAGTCATCAGCCACACCATGTGCAGCTGTACACCAACCCACAACATCCAAAGTGTAGGGCTGTGCCACACACACCAGAACACCTATGTTTACCAATGCCAGGATTGCTGTAAATATGGGAAGGAGACACATAACCTGCCAGTACCATCACTGATGACATTAAAGTAGCAGACTAATTATGTACTGCTGTGATGTTTTGCCTATTATGTCTTGGTGGTATTAAATAGGCTAAAATGTGTTCACTGACAAATACAGTACATCCATGTGTGCAGTAATGTGTGTGTATAGTGTCAACAACAAAGCCTCTGTGTGTGTCTGTTATACAAAAACATGCAGTTTGTGCCACCCAGTGCACTGTACATTGTCCACTGTAGATGGGTTGCTGACATCAGCCACCATGCACTCATGTGTATACACCCCTCAGACTTATCAGCCATGTGGCACATGCAGTAATTATTATACAGACCTATTACCTGTGTGCAGCTGTACCCAGGATACAACACAGTCAAAATGTGTCACTACAGTGCCAAACCCATTGTCGGACACAACAGCAGACCAAACTCCTGATGACACATACACACCTCCAACAGAAATGGACTACATTATTGAGACCACTATCGGTCAGTAGTAATACCAGCTATATTGCATAATGCTTACACAGCTACACATCTTGATATGTAAGCATAAAACTTGCCTGCTGAAACATATTACACAGCATTACACTGATGCATTTTTGTACATTCACTCTGTGCATCAGAACCATAGTAGCCTGTCCCTGCATCGATGGTATGGATGACAGGGATGTGGCACAGGTATCATCATATGCACAGGGTGTGGTGTGGGTTTGCCAAAGACCTAGGCTGAGCCATGTGGTTGACATTATGTGTGTGTGTGTGTGTGTGTGTGTGTGTGTG
The DNA here is from genome assembly GCF_019279795.1 of Protopterus annectens. Lineage (NCBI taxonomy): Eukaryota > Metazoa > Chordata > Ceratodontiformes > Protopteridae > Protopterus > Protopterus annectens. The sequence continues at coordinate 1,680,130,062 of NC_056739.1, read as the reverse complement.
TGTGTGTGTGTGTGTTAGGGGGATTTGTTATTAATTGGTCTGTGCAGGTGTGGTGTGTGTAGGTATGGAGGTGCCCTAGCTATATTGGTGATATGTGTGTGTGTGTGTGTGTGTGTGTGTGTGTGTGTGTGTGTGTGTGTGTGCGCGCGCACAATTTGGCCATTTGCCTGCCCTATACATGGGTTTGTTGGTCAGCTGCAGACTGTATATGGCAGGGTGTTCAGTTCACTGTCTCCTGGCATGGACATGAGAACTGTGCCTGCCAGAGGTTCCATGGGCACTACCAGGTACAAGGCCAGATATGTTACTCTCCCCTGAGGATGACACCTGTCCGCTGGATCCGAGTCCCTGTTGGGACCAGCCAGGGCCTTGTGCATGTGGCCTGCTGTGGTGTGGTGTGGACAGCACCCCCTGCAGTGCTGGTGCTGGTGCTGTCACTATGGGAGTGTCTACAACTTCTTGCATGTCCACGTAGACCTCCACCTGTTGGTGTTGCTGACCAACATCCACATGGCTGTCACCGTATTCCCACCATACATTCTAACATGGACAGTATACAGTCAATCAGTCCCACCAGCTTGCCAAACTATCTATCCATGACCTCTGCAAAATAATGGTGGGCACTTGCGAGATCATGGATGGTGTCAGCAGCTGAATGGGTAGCCCTCTGTAGCCATAGACTCTGTCTGATATACCATTCCATTTGTGCCTGTGCCTCCATGATGGCCTGAAAGTCTGGTGACACCAGCTGTGGCACTGCTGCCACGGGCATGATGTCCAGAAGCCCTCCTACTAGCACCCCTGTACATCTGTCTGTGTGATGACGTGCCGGACATCTGGCTATGGCTGCTGTTTCAAGACACACTTGCCATAGTCCCCACACTGCCTTGTTCCATGTCAACACCCGCCAACTGCCCCTGATCTATGGCCACTGGTGATGGGTATATATAGGCAATGTGACTGTGTGCGGGGATGAGGTGGATAACAGTGGAATGTCAACCAATGGCACAGCTTCAACCACTGACACCCCGCCTATGCCTCACCACACCTTTCATCATTGTCAGAGTCTGTATAGACACTAACTTCAGATTCCCTGCAGGAGGGACCCCAATCCACCTTGCCACCTGTGAGGGGAAAACAGAAACCTTAATTTCAGTCCTGTATGTCATTGCTTACCTCTACACCCACCCCCACACACACACACACACACACACACACACACACACACACACACACACACACACACACACACACACACACACACACACACACACACAAACAAACACATGCACACACCCCACCAGGCACACACAAACACACACACACTTACAGATGAAGTCGCATATAGCTATTACAGACACTTCTGATTACCCACATGTCAACATGCATGACATATAGCAATCAACAGCATGCAGTGTAGCTATCTCAATCCCTGTTACTGAGATTATACATCTCTGTGATGCATGAGTTGTGTTAGTAGGTGATGGCCCTTCCCCTGGAACACATTGCACCCATGTATACAGTATTGCTGTGCACCTGTTCATCACCCAGCCATGTATTGTGCACCATACCTCACAATTCTATACACCATTGCTGATGTATATGTGTGGTGGTTATGTTTGCTCTGTTGCCACAGCCCCTATATGTTTGACAGATACATACCTGGGCTGATATGAGGACAGATGGCAATAGTGAGTGCCTGATGTTTGATTTGCAGATCTCATCATCAGCACTGCATCTCAGCAATGGAATCCAATTATACTGACAACCTCCCAAGCTTACCATGGCTATGAGGAGTGTACACACCCTTATTGACATGCCACCATCTTCCTTGATATGCCATGGGGCCACAGTACTGCATATGTTACCATTACGCATACCTGATATGTGACATATGACCTGTGTAATCGCATGCAGTAACAAACAGTTGTGCAGATGTTGATTGCGATGCATACAATATGTGGGTTGCATAAGTGTGCACACCCTTAACACAATGTTTTGTTGCAGCACCTGTACGTGAACAACAGCAATAACTTTTCATGGAAGATGTATAGTAGCATGGCCCATTCTCACTTGCCATTATGTGGTCACCCCTCCCTACAAATGTCCCCCAAATCTGCCATATTGCAAGCATGGCTCATGTGCACAGCCCTTGGAGGTCACACAGTCCCTACACTATTGCTGTTGAGTCACAGTTATGTCTTGCACAATGCATGACCTTGACTGTGTTCAGATACAACCATTCTATTTGACCTTCGGACATATGCTTTGATTCACTGTTGTGTTTCTGGGTGACACACCACCCTATCCTCAGCCATTTTGCAGATGCATGACAACTATGGGCCACACATGAGTGTCACTTGGTGGTGTCTCACATGCAAAACAACATGTCTACCACCATAGTTTTGCTAATTAACAGCAAACCTGCAGGTGTACACTGCACCAGCAGGGTACGGATGGGGATGGTGGGTGTGAGGTGGACTGAGGTGATGCTTGTGCAGCTCATGTATCTTTGTTAATAATGTCTGTAGGTTTCAGCCTTGGTCTTGGAACACCATAACACATTGCAACACATGATGTGGGAGACTTGATGTTATGCATATGGTACCTGGAGAGAGCCCTGGATGATGTCTCCTGTGGAACAACTTTGATCTGAGTACTCTAACACATAGGCCACAATTATGCAGAGTCCAGGTAAGTGTCGACACAGGTACTGTGCAGTCAGTACCTGCTAGACATTCCTGCAAGTCCCCAGTGTTGCTGCATGTGTCTGGGCAGCCTCTGTGACCAGTTTGCAACATATGCTGTCATCTGTCTTGGATGGCCATCTGTTTATTTCTGACATGAATGTTGTCCCATACATCATACACAGATACATGACTGTCTGCACTATTTGCCATGCTATATGCAATGTTGATGTAAGGCTATATTTCCTACTCCTGAGTGCTACCTTTCAGATATGGGATGCATTCCATGGTTTGTAACAGGTGTACAAACCAGGGCTGCCTCTGTTGCAGGTGAGAGGGCAGATGTCATGGACAGATGTCTTGGACAGCAGAACATTACTTGATGTGACATTTAGGCCCAGTACGTAATGGAAGGTGTGTATTCCAGAAGAGTGAATTATGTCAGTACCTCACAAGCTGCTTCTACAATATGTTATTTGGAATGTGTGCACACATATGCACCCAATGTTTGTTAAGGTATGTATTCCCCATAATTGTTGTCCAAACATAAGGTTCCATATTACACATGCATTGCTCATTTTAGGATCACATTACAGGTTGTACACAGTGTGTAATGTGGTACTGTGATTTGCCAGTGTGTAGATCTGGAATAGTTGCCATTGTGATAGTTGTGTATATAGTGTTTTACGCACTGTAGAAGGGTACTGTGTCAGACATGTCTGTACTGTAGGCCATTCCTCCTACCATTATGTTCACCTCTGTCCACACATCTTGCACTGACAGGTTGTGCAGTATACTGCAAGACCCATACATACCCTTCAGATATGGCACCAAGGTGACCCCTATGATACAGTGCAGTTAACAGCAACAGTAAGTGAACATGTACAACATGCATTATGGGTAGGTGTGTTGCATGTGTGCATGGCACATTGCATGGCCATAATATGGCCAGTGTATTGCCAAATGTGAAATAGTAAAAACTCCATACTCACCAGCAGCATCATAGTGCAATGTTATCGTATTTGATACTTAACATCTCCCTCATCCCCGTCATATATGCATACCTAACCTGAACACACATATCACTCGGTATGTGTACACCAAACCTTCTGTTGGGACATATATCCTATTGTGCATTAAATACTGCTGGTTTTACAGGGTTTGTGTGTACATGCTAGTATTGCATGGAATACAGTCTGTCTGCATAGCTCTCAACTGTGGGCCTATCCACATGATGGCCATAGGGTTGGCTATTATATTTTATCTGCTCACCACACAGGTCATGTCTGACAGATCAGTGGCATAACTCTGTTGATTGCTCTCAGTACATGGGAACATTTAGTTGTGTTTCTGACTGCACATTCCTGAGTATAGGTATGTTGCAACCAATCATGTAACACCAGCAACTCCCACAGTGTGTAACAGCAATATTGCAAATATGGCCCTGTGTTTCAGCCTGTGTCCTCCACATATATGCCAGACTTTGTTGTGATGTAATACAGTAAGAGGTTGTTAAGTAATGGCCTATCATTATTTACTGCTACCATTCCTGCTACCATTCTAGTCATGTTGTGGACTCCCACACAAATTGTGGGGGTAGGGTCCATCTATATGAGGGCAACAGCTGGACAAAACATGTGTGACCTTGTACATTCCGGAGGTCAGTGTGTGGTACACAATGTTATTTGCCCTTGTACAACTTTTTATGGGGGAGGGGTATTCAGTGCTTTTAACCTAGGCTGTTACAACATGTGAAGGTTATCTGTGTTAAGACACACAGAAGTATATGGCTGCACATTTCCATACTCTTCTCCATGGGAATAGTGGTGGCCTACAGCTTACAGTGGTGCACACGGTTCTGTTTGTCAGTGTGATAGTGACATTTTAAGTTAAGCATTATGTAACAGATACACTGACATTTTCACAACTACTACGTTTACCCCTAGGCGTTGTGTACAGAGTGTAATTGGAGGCTGCTGAACTACATCTGTAATTAAGAATTGATTGTTTCTTATCTTCAAGGCAGGTGCTTTTTTACTGTTGTACTACTTGCAGGCCTTAGCCTGTATATATATATATATATATATATATATATATATATATATATATATATATATATATATATATATATATATATATATATATATATATATATATATATATAAATTATGTTATATAAATATATTTTAGTTATAAATATATATATATATATATATATATATATATATATATATATATATATATATATATATACATACATCTATATATACATATATAATGTTGAATGACTGTGCTGCATGATATGTTTGACAATACTGCAATGTTAGGTACAGCTCATGTGGTATAGTGGTAATTTACTGTGTCTATGTTTTGCTAACTTCTGGTTAAATATGCTTGCAGAGAGTTAACTTCAATGTTGCTTATTCTGTTTGTGCATTGCTTACCCCCATGCAAACAGGCTTAAACCTGCTTACTACTCCTTAAAAGTGCTTACTCCTGCTTACACCATAATTTAAAAAAAAAAAAAAAAAAGAAAAATAAGGAAAAAAAAGGGGGGCAAAAAGAGGAAAAAGAAGGGAAAAAATAGCTAGGGATGTGCAGGACAGGTGTAGGGAAGGTCCATAGCTGCCCATTTCTTCTACAGCAACAGCTGTGCATATACACTGAATTTGGAGGTATATTTGGGCACTCAAGCCCCTGAGAGAGGGGTGAGGAAAACAATAATATGTTGTGAAGCCAATTACACCAGATTACATATGTCCAGTGGACACGTGAGAAATGGACAGCTATGTATGGGGCAAGATTTTTTTTTTGGGAACAGATTGCCCTTTTTTTTAAGGTGAGAGTGGGATGTTGGGAAAGGATAGTAGGTATATTTGGGGAGGTAGGTTGGGTAGGATGACAAACAAGACAGCATACAAGGGTTGTATATGACACATGTGGGTTGTAAACACCTTGGATGGGGAGGGGTGTTTGGATGTCAGAAGCCCATGACCCCCCAAATGGAAACAGTGGAACTGAGGTCCCACCCATGGGCAGTCACCACTGTGTCTTCATGGCCCTGAAGGTGGCTGTGCTGGGGGCTGAGTGGGAGGGGCAGACTGACCCTCTAAATGCACCATGCAGCCCTCAAACTGGCATAGCAGATCTTCAAACTCCTTGCGGAGCTCACTACGCACCAGACCCCGGACCTGACAATGGGTGACAGTTTCCTGTCTGCGCCAGCTCCCTGGGGGAGAGCTCCTACCTCTGTGGTAGTGCCACCCAAAGGTGGTGCAGGACCAGAGGACGAGGAGGTCCCAGGGTGGGCCTCAGACGTGATGGTGCCCGGTATCATGGCCAGATGAGGTGGGAAAGGTGGGTCCACTGAGACTGGCCTTCCCAAACGTGCTATGGTGTTGCAATTTTAAAACATATGTCAGTTAGTAATAGTCAACACATTCCAGGATTAGGTATAACAGCATGCATAGATATTCCCCTTAACCCAAAGCACCAGATTTGGAACAGTTGCATGGCAACAGAACACATGCATATATGGAACCACAGTAGCCATTACAACAGCATGCAGGTTACCTTGATGGCAACAGGTCACCAATGTGGGAGTATTTAAACATGGAACATGCATAGAAACACATTTCAATATTTATCAGACAACAGGACATATGTCCCAACAGTAGATTTAATTGTACATACCCACTGAGTTGTGTATTTAGATTATTGTTGCAGATATGGTGGATGGGAGATATCAATTAATAACTTGTATATCCCTGTAGTTCTCACAACTTTCTTAGTCAATGCTGTAATCTGTACCGTACAGGTATTATTACACTACCCTATGGCCTTAGGTTGGACAGTGGTATGTTTGTAGACAAGTATATACGTGAACTGTGTTTTACTTACAGTCTACACCTCTTACCTGGTATACCTGTGGAGGAATTGTTTGTTAACACTACCTGACTGTTTCTAGACATATTCCCAGGTTTCAGGTTGATGTTATGCACATACCTCTCAATCTCTTATTGCCCACACTCTGGTCAAGGCTTGACAACATCCAGGTGGAAATGGGACATATTTTGACAATTGCCCTCATAAACCTTTGGTGAGCTGCTACAATGACAGGTTTGTTTTCATATACATTTTCTGAATAATTACAGGTCTGACAATCAGTTATATGTCATTAAAAGCTGCCTAAAATTCTGAGATCATCACACTGATTTGCCAGGGAGACAGGGAAACAGGCAGCAGATATGGGCCAATTATCTGGACATTCTGAACAAATATGTACAGTTGAGGGGTATGATTATGCATACAGCTTACTGCAATTCCCAGGATTCTAACCATGACTGTGTCTGCTAAAAAATAAAACAGTTTATGTCACAGTTGAGTGTGCTCTTTAGATATTGCTGTGTATCTCTTTACAATTGTCTATAAGTCTCTCATAGTTTTACAATCTAATCTTGTAATTACAACAGTCTTATACAGGCATTACTAGACATTTTTATTGTATAGCAGTGTGGGTGACAGTGATGACTAATACATTATTATTCGGAGAAACTGTAACACTAACAATGCCATACAATACCAGAATAAACAGTACCAGTCCAGGATTTCAATCTTAATTTCCAGGCACAGTTTTCTTATCTGACAGATCTGTGGAGGGAATGTTTGTTAACACTACCTGAATGTTGCCACACATATTATCAGATTCCACGTTATTATTACGCACATACGTCTCACTCTTGTTACTGCACACACTCTGGTCATAGCTTCACAACATGGGGATAGAGATGGGACATATTTTGCATATTACTCTCATAACATTTTGGTGAGTTGCTAGAGTGACAGCTTTGTTCTTATAGACATTTTTCTGATGGTTATGATGTCTGACGATCAGTTGTATTCATTATTTGCTGCATAAACTTCTGGGATCATCCCACTGATTTGCCAGGGGGACGGGCAGAAAATATAAGCCAATTATCTGAACATTCTGTACAGTTGAGGGGTATGATTATGCATAAAGCTTACTACCACTCCCAGGATTCAAACCATGGCTGTGTGTGCTAATATTACAACAGTTTATGTCACAGTAGAGTGTGCCATTTGGATTTTGCTGTGTAGCTTTTCATTGTTTTCTTTATAAGTCTCCCTCAGTTATACATTATGACATTGTGATTACAACATTCCTACACATTTTATTTATATAGCATAGTGTGGGTAACAGTGCTTAATGTAACAGTACTGTTAAGAGACTGCAACACTACAGTACCATATGATACCAGAGTAAACACAAGCAGTCCAGGAGTTAGACCTTTATTGCCAGGCTGTTACCCTTTTATTTAAATACAACCTATATGAGACTCTTCCTGCCATACTGTCTGGTTTATTCAGTACATCCCATACACAATACAGTTTTTATACTGGCAGTTAACTTTCTACTACTTTTATATTTATTTCTTATGACAGTACATGCAAAATTATTACTACCCTGCCTCGCAACACAGCCTTTGCAGCCTACCTGCATGAGCTTCCTGATTCACAGCCCGCTGCGCTGCAGCTGTCAGAGACATAGAGGAGTATTTAGCCATACCTATTCATAATATATATGAGCTAGGCAATTATTAAACAGCTAGTAGAATGAATACTTACACACTGCTGGGACATCACCCCTCTGCCTAGCTTCTTGGATCCACTGATCCAAGAGAACCCTCTTCCTCTGTTTCAAGTCAGCATGGTGATGCCTGACCTGCTCACCAGTTCGAGGGATAACTGTGGCACTACCATGACCTTGGACTCCTGGATGCCCCAGCACTGTGCTCGGAAGTGCGATCCTTCCCCAACACCGGCCATTGTGCCTACAGGAGGAATCTGCAACCAGTTATGAGATGTATTCCCACCTGTGGGGTTTAAATAGGGCTGATTTCCCACACTTTGCCATGAATAGATGGTTTTGAAAGTGTTAAACTATGGGCAAACCTGCTTACCTAAGGTTGGCATTGCTTAAAGGGGAATACCAATGTGAAAAATCTATTTGGCTGGGCTACTCATTGTTTACACCTAGTAAGTAGAGGTGTGCAATGCTTAGGGTTGCTTAGTTTTAATTTTACACACTATTTGCTGTATGGCATTGATTTATCATTCATTACATGTTATAAATTTGTTTAGTATCCGTGATTCATGTGTACGTATACTGTATGGGGCACTTGGTTTATCAGGGCACGTCACCACTTTATTACGACACCTGACATCTAAATTTAATGTAGTATTCCAGTTCACAAATATATGTTATTTAGTAGGTTATACAACAAAAAACTGTTTAGAAATTCCTTTCTCATGTAAGATGTGCATTTCCTATAGTGAGGATTGAACCCAGAACAACTCCTCACAAGGCAAGTGCTTTACCACTACACTATTCCAGTACTGCTCCTACCAAGTGAATAAATTGTGATTGTTTTCATAGCTGTCATACAATCAGGGACAACTCTCAACAGAATCAGGGACAAATCCAGACAAAATTGGGGACAATCAGGGACACTTTTAACATATTAGTTCTATTAACTTATGAAATTTACGGCACTACAGAATGTGAATTACTGTACATTTCTTGCAGTGCAATAAGTGATTAGCTTTTAATTATTGTCATTATTTATTCAGTATAATTCCAATGGCACCAGTGCTAAGAGAGATTCAGAGGGACAATGCTAACATTTGGGTGTACATCAGGAATGTCCCTGACAATTGGGGACAGTTGAGAGGTATGTATTTGTTGTACAATGAGCATTCTTGCTCATTGTAATTGCCGAACAGCAATTCTTGGGTGCAGGGGCATGTATATTGTGAGAGCTCTGCTCTCAGACATACCCCCTGCACTCGTCCACACTCCATGTTTGTTTAGGTGCAGAGGCAGCGTACCTTCATAAATATGCATGAGGCACTGCTGTGCTGTACTTACATGTCGTTTCCATGCACTAATAACTTATTCCTTCACGGAACATTGCTGAATCCCGGGGCACATAATGACATTCAAATGAGATGGAATATGGAAATACATTCATCAATAAACTGATGTTTTTGTCTGCATATATATTCTATATGCAGCATGGACATTTTTAAGATACTTGGTAATTATGTATTAGGCTGAATAAGTTCATAGATGTATACTAGGCATGCAGTTCAAAAGACCATAGAGAAGCATACCCGGCTAAGCCTGAGTACTGTTGAGTGAGTTAAGCTCCATGGTCAAGAAGCACCGTGCTGTATATCCCAGAGAGGATTTATGATTTCCCAGCTATTCATCCAGAATAGTTTTGAATACAGACCATGTATAGTATTGCTTGGAATGCATAGAAAGTTTATTCAGTAAGTAGAGGATTACTTGGGATAGAAATCTGTTGTGCCAACCATGTTTTATTTCTGTGTCTATAAAATATTACAGTCTTTGTTGTGGGTGTTCATGGTGGTGTGTATTTTGCATAGCTGTAAGAGGTCGAGCAGGGTGGAATGGGCCATGTACCCTACTGATGGACAGCACCCTGTCTGCTGAAGAATGGCATACAGAACAAGAACTGCACATATCAAGAATGCCATTTGAATCCTTGATATAAGTATCACCATGAATAGTAGGCAACAGTAAGGACTGTAGAAGGGTATAGAGCTTAGCAAACTGTGTGGCCTCAGTGTAAATATCATAATTTGGGCTTTAGAACAAATTTTGCATGTTATACATTTTGTACCACAATACATTACAGGTAATGTCAGCATGTTCTAGAAATCTTTCAGTAGAAATGTGTACTGTTAGCTTTCTCTATGCATTTCCAGCATAGAGAAAACTACATGCTGAAACATTCCTTTTGTCAAAGAACAGGAAATGTATGTGGTTAATTCTGGAAATGCATAGAAAAAGGAATAAAACAGTATACACCAATACTGAAAGAAGGAGGTATGCCAGGAAGAGTCTTGTATAGCCATTTTCAGTGTACACAATACCCAAGCAATATGCAGACCTTCAGGGGAAGAAAGGGTTACAGAGAAGAGGTGACATCTCTGATCATTTGGTGCAAGGGGAACAACCTTAACCTGAATGTAAGCAAGACCAAAGAGATTTTTGTTAACTTCAGGAAAAGTTGAACAAACCACCTAACACTCAGGAGGAATGAAATTCCTGGGTGTACACATATCAAAGGATCTCTTATGGTCTGGAAACACCAGCGAACTGGTCAAGAAAGCTCACTAATGTCTCCACTTTTTAAGAAGGCTGAAACAATGAAGCGTCCTTTTCATATTCTCTCCACCTTCTATAGAGGTGCAATAGAGAGCATCCTCACCTGCAAGTTCGCAGTGTGGTTTGGAAACTGTATAGTTACATAAAGGAAGGCACTACAAAGAGTGGTGAGGGTCGCAGAGAAGGTGACATGTTTCAGTCTTCCATTAGTACATCTTTATTCTGCAAGAAGCATTCAAAAGGCCATGAAAGAAATACAGGACAACATGTATCCTGAACATGGACTGTTTAAGGATCTGGCATCAGGCAGGAGATATTGCATCTGCTGCAGGACTATAAGATTCAATAACAGTTTCTACCCTACAGTGATTAGATTTATGAACTTGGGCACTAGTCCCAGGGGTCTGGACACATAAGTCAATTTTATTTATTTGTGCAATATATATACTTACATGCATTCCAAGTAAGTGCAATATTTATTTATTATATCCATAGTCAGTATTATTTAACCCACTCAAGTGCAATATTAGACAAATTACTTAGGCATTTCAATCTGTAGTGTGTTTTGTATTACTTTAAATAGGGTAGTTAATTTAACTCAGGGTGGTTATTCTTTTCATATATGAGTGCTGGTAAATGCTTCTGCTCTTTCTTGTGTGTATTGGGAGTAGTATTGTATTTGTTAGTTATGTTTATTCCTCTACTTACATGTGTTGTTTCACTTTCCTTTGTAATCTCAAGACTTGAGCTGATGCACAAAATTTTGTTTAGGCTACACCTGTGTAGTTCTAAATGACAATAAAGTTTACTTTGACTTTGACTTTGATAAGAAAGCTGTTTTCATTTTCATGGAAGAGCACCAGCCAAGTTACAGGCAATCAAATATGCAGGAAGCTCCAGTCAACAAAAGATATTGTTGGAAGGTACATTCTGTGTCTACAGGTAACACCCGGGTTCTGCAAATAAAAGACAACAATACTAGATGTGTTAGAAGAGGTCATTCTTAAGCAATCTTTCATAGGCATTGGACTTCTATATTCCTTGTTTCTTAATATTCTCCCCTGATGCCCTTGCCTATTGTAATGAGAAGCTGCCGCTATGCTAAATGAGTGTGGAATCTAACTGAGCATGGGGTGTATGTTTGGGGTGCAAGCTTCATTACTCCACTGTTTTCTTCAATACAGCCCTCACCTGAAGCTGGGTAAGCAGGGTACCCTTCTCATGGTAGAAAACTGCTCCTTCTTAAGTACCAGTCTATGATGAAACCGTGTGAGCGGACTGCTGTGTTGAAGGCACAGTGTTTGGTAATGTTGTAGGCATTGTACTACATTCTATTCTGCGGCTCCTGAGGCTGGAGCCAGCCACTGGTTCTTCACCTCTTGATCAGTCATAGGTTGCTCATATTTATCATTCAAATATTCTTATTATATCCAACTAAATTCTCCACATAGGAATGATAAACAAGACTCTATGAAAAGCAATCTCTTGTATTACTGATACCATATAATTTGGAGCTTGTACCATAAGGCTTGTACTTCCACCCCATGGCTTTGTGCAGCAAGCTGATAGTTTGCCAGGTATAATGCTGCCTAAAACTTGTTTTAATTGGCCTGTAACAGTAGTGTGTGCCCTCCATTGTTTTACTATGCTATGAGCCATGCAACTGGACAATCTTGCACCTTTCTAGTATCTCTAAACTTCTGTAGTACTCTTTTGTAAGCCACCTAATTACCTGTACTGAGGGTGTTTATTAGTTGTTATTTTCATATGTCCACTGATATTGTAAACTAATTTGTACCCACAGTGGTACTGGTGTGGTTTCCAGTGCCACTCTCTTGAACTGAGGCCACTGTGAAAGCAACAGTGTAAAATGTCCAATTATTCTTCACCTCACCCTTTTTGCTGACCTGAACTATACATGTGTTGTCCAATCTGAGTTGGGAGCACCTTGTTTGCCTTCTGTTTATATCTCCAGGAAGAACTCCAACTCTATAATGGCAAATTAATGTCTACATGTAAGCATTCTTGGCCACCTGATGTTGAGCTTGCTTCGTCCTAAGTAAATCCCCCAATCAAATTCTTAGGGATATGGCAACAGTTATCCTGAAAAAAAATCGAGTGCAGTCTGAGGGTGTGCCAACACACAAGTAAGATCATAGCTCTCAACCTTCCATCTCCTAAATGAGGAACATTTCTTCTTATAATGTGGAACAAATGGGTAAAATAATGAACGCTTGGTAACAGTTTATTAACTACTTCACATAGGAAGCTCATAGGATGGATAAAATGAGCTATTTTTGCTTATAAAAAGTGTTTTGATGAATTAATATAATTCAGTTATCTTTATCATGGATATCAGTTAAAAATTCCTAACAGCGAATGTGTGACAGATGTTTTCAATGTGAAACTTTAAGGAACATGAAGTTTTTAAGACCCCAAATGAGGAACATTCCTCATAATGAGGTACACTTAAGATGGATGAGTAAGATTATCATATTTAAAAATTTAGATGACTGAATGCAAGAATACTCTGTTACTTGGGTCATGCTTTTAATAGTCTTGCTAACTGGCATATAACAAATGGAAAAAACTGCTACTTGCAAAATTAGCAATAGCAATAAAGGATTAGTGACAATGATGCTGCACTATACTGTCACCTTAGTCAAAATACCTCCTGCATGCCAGTGCATGAGTATGTGCATGTATATGTGTATACATCCACCAACACACATATGTGTGTGTGTGCATCTGTATACATAAAAACAAATACAAAGACAAACTTATATAGACTCACGAATATATGATATACATATGGGTCCACTTCTAAATCTTGAAAGCTCATAATATCGAAATTCAAAATACTGAGTCCAAAATCATGAAAGTTCAAAATACTGAAAACTCAAAATACTGAATTTCATAATATTGAAAAAACTACAGGATATTAACACTTACTATACTCCACCAGAAGTACATAGAGAAACAAATAAAAGACAAAGCATATTAGTTTATTCCATCTATGCACCCCCAGCCCCCCCACATCCCCTGCTACTTAAATATATTAACTCCAAGATCTCACTTTGCTTCACTAAGATGAGTTATGTTGTTGTATAGCAAATTAAAAGGGGACATGACTAAGGTTACAAAAGGCAGTCATGAAGCACGTAATGGTATGATTGCCATTTTCCTCTGTGGACTACGATCTTGGAGTTGATATATTTAAGTAGCAGGGGGTGTGGGGTATATTTGGAGAAGAGGAATATGTTTTGTTATGTAGTTGTGCTGGAATATTGTAAGTGTTGGTGTACTCTGTTTTTTTTTTGATATTATGAAATTTAGTATTTTGATTTTTCAGTATTGTTAATTTTCAAGATTTTGGACTCAGTATTTTGAATTTCGAGATTATGAGCTTTCAAGATTTAGAAGTGGACATTATATATATATATATATATATATATATATGTTATATACAGACAGATAAATGTAGATCTATGAAAACATGAAGATATAGAGCTAATGCATTTTAAACCAAAGCAATATATATGACAAACATACAATGACACATGCATTTGTTTATTTAAATTATTATATATTTCCATCTTGATAAGGGGGTAAGTGTTCTAGTCACCACAGCCATCACAGTCACAACAGAAGCCCCTTTTTTTTTAATACTAACTTTGAATTGCAGCACTGAAACGATTATGTGCACTGCATACATAATGTGTATTTTTGTTAAAACTATCACATATCCAGCATATACAAATTTGACAGACATTCAAGAATGCCTTGAATTGCAAGCCTGTCAGTAACACATAGCAAGGCTGTGGTTTTACAACCACATGAATATAAATTTAGATTATATATTGCATGAATACTTAAGCACATCCACAGGAAAATGTGGGGAAAATATAGAGACTACATTTGCCTCAGCTTTCAAATGGTTATCAATGGAACTCTACATTCAGGAACGACGTGAAAGCTCCAAACGTTTTATCGCAATGCAGGGAAGAAAAAAGAAAATAAATTCAGTTAGATGAAAGCAATATTACACAAACAGTTACTGTGTGATTCCTGAAGGGCATCAGCTAATGGGAAAATATTTTTAGAACAGTAACAAGATTCCGTTTCAAAGTTGTCTGGCAAAAAGTTATAAGAATTTATTCTTCTAGAATATTAGACTGCAACTCAATGGGTTTGTTTGTAAGATGCAACTGTCCAAAGCAATGCTGTACTGTGAAATGAGGGAAACTGATTACAAAGGTATGTCTGCATGAGTACATGCACTAATAAGCAACACTGCTGCAGACTATATGAAAAATAATTACCAGTTAAGGAAAAAAAGCATATAGCACAACCATGAAACAAAACAAAAAAAGTACACAATTGCCTAGGCTGGAATAATTATCCCACAAAGTTTTACAAAAAAACAAGCATATACTGAAAAAGATGCAATATCACTACTGCAAATGCCGCAGCTCTGAGTGGGACTAGATAGCATCTCTGGCTGAGTCTAAACCATTCATTCAACTAATGTAATAGCCTATGGGTGGGGGAAGGAAAATACAAAAGGGGCAAACTGTAAACTCTTAGCACTTCTGTAATAACCATCCCCCACTGAAGTTTGTGAAATCTGACTTGCAGTTTGCTAACAAGATTCTCTAAAAACTCTGCCTCTCTGTGAACATGTTACTTCTGGCAAAGGCTCTTACCTCCCCCATAGTGCCTTTTTTTAGGCAAAGTCATGAGGACAGAATTATCAATGTGAAAACATCTTCTAAACGCAATTTAAAAGTCATGCTGCTAAACACTAGGGAGTCCTAACATGAAACTGCAGTCATTGCAATCATTCCTCATCCTGGAAGATGCAGACATTTGTGCATTCACTGAAACCTGGTTCAAAGCTGCGAAGAGCACCCTAGCCTTGCCAGGTTACTTGTCCAATCATACTTTCAGACCCCAGACAGAGGGCTACAAAGCCAAAGGAGGTGGAGTTTCAATATTTATCAAAGACATACACACTTCCAGGCCGATAAAACATTATAACACACAGGAGACACTACAGATGCAGTTAACTATTGACAAAACACCTATTCAAATCATAGCTAGCTACAGACCCCCAACCATGACTCAGGAGGCCCACTCCACCTATCTGGACTTACTTAAATCCATCAAGATTCAACCCTCTACCCCGATCCTGGGTGACTTTAACTACCCAAACATAGAGTGGAAGACCTATTCTAGCTTAAACATGAATGCCCAGAGATTCCTCGACTTCATCAATACCAATGCATTCCATTAGCTGGTCGACACCCCCACAAGAGGTGAAAATATCCTGGACCTGGTACTAACCAACATGAGTAGCCACTGTAGCACCGCTACAGTGTCATCCTCCTTGGTAAGCTCCAACAAAGCAATCACTTTCGAAGACACCATCTACCCTGAGCCCCCCGCCCCCCCTTGCCAGGGTCAAATAAAAAAACTTTTCCAAAGCTGACTACAACCTTCTGGGAGCAGGTATAAGCAGCTTCACAGCCACCACCCCTTCAGTTGGAACTAGCACTGTCCAAGCCTACACCAAAAAAATATATGAGAACCTATATAACTACATGGACTCAGCAATACCTGACAGGACCAAATTATCTTCCTCAATGAAGAGTAAACCTGTCTGGTAGATAGCAGCAATAAACAGACTCTATAATAAAATGAAAAAAATCCTATCCAGGACCAAGAAGGAGCAGGTGGCAAGTTGGAGGCAATCTCTCTTTTGTCTGAACAAGCAAATAAGGTCACTGGTGAAATCCTCTAAGGCTAAGTTTGAGTCCAAATTGGCTACATCCACAAAGGACAATCTCAAGGCCTTCTTCGCATACATCTGCAATCTCAAAGGTAACTCTCAAATCTGCTCTGAATTGGTGGTCAAGAATACCACATACACAAATGCCATAGGTATAGCCAACTTGCTGTCAGACAAGTTCAGTGAAAACTTCACCCCCGTATCCCCCCATCAGTAAATCAGACATCCCCAGCACCTTACCCCTCCCCTCATCACCAGGGAGCAGGTTATTAATGCCCTTTCAAAGGCAAAAAAAAACAGCCGCCGTGGGACCTGACAACACCCCTGGCTGTGTCCTACATGAACTCAGCCAAGAACTCTCAGCACCACTAGGCACCCTATTCAACCAAAGCCTGTGCACTGGCTTCATCCCAACAGCCACTGTCATCCCTCTGAAAAAAGGTGGAGAGGCCACTGACCCAGGCAATTATAGGCCCATCAGTTTAACTAGCCTGATCTGCAAGGCCATGGAATGCATTATCATGGACCTTATAAACAAGGACATTGGCAACCTCTAAACACTTGATCCTACACAGTTTGGTTTTCTCAAAGGGGGATCATGCCTGTTAAAGTTGGTCGCCTTCTTGGAAACAGTCACCGGAGCAATAGATGAGGGCAAGACAGTGCACACCACCTACCTTGAGCTAGTCAAAGCCTTCAACACTGTTCCCCACTCAGGCATAATAGATAAACTCTCCTGCTAGGCATCAACCCATATGTTACCAGATGAGTAGCTAACTGGCTCAAAGACAGAACCCACTCAGTCAAAATAGGGGAGGCCACCTCTATTAGTAGACCTGCAACAAGTGGCATACCCCAAGGATCAGTCTTAGGGCCTCTACTGTTTGGGATATACTTTTCTGAGGTGCAAGCCAAAACCAGGGGTCTGTAGTTAACCAAGTTTGCAGATAACTACAAGCTGGGAGCTGTCATAAATTCCCCTAGTGATGTTAACATCCTCTAAGAGGGCCTTAACAAAACTTATGACTGGTGCCTGAAGCATGGTCTCAAACTGAATGCCAAGAAATGCATCATTATTCTCTTTGTGGAAAATGGTGTCCCCATCAATTATCATATTAATAACAATGTACTAGGCATGCAATCGGTCGTGATGGAGTTGGGCACCTAGGTTGATAGCAACCTGACCTTTGACCACCATGTTGCCTCAGTTGTACACAAGGCTTTCTACATGGCTCACCTCATAAGTAAGGGTATTTCATCCAGGAACAAGGATGTCATAACATCCCTGTACTCCTCCTTTATCAGACCCATTATCAAGTACAATGCCCCCTTCGGCATGCACCTTGCCAAGCACGTGCAGCAGTTGGAGAGACCACAGAGGTTCCTGGCCAGGAAAATCCAGAGTCTCAAACACCTATCCTATACAGATAAACTAAAAGCCCTGTCCTTCTACTCAGTCTCATACAGACTGCTTAGAGGTGACCTGTGTCTGGCATACAAGGCCATTTGACACTCAGACCTGATGGGAGTTGTTGCATATCCATAAGTTAAACTCCACTCATGCAAACCACACACAAGGTTTTAACCTGGTATGTGACATTGATACAACTTGTTGGCAGGATAGATTTGTGTCCCAATGACTCCCCCATCTGTGGAATAGTCTTCCTCTCCATGTCAAGCAGAGTACCTCACTAGTCCTCTCTAAGAGGAACTTGGACAACTGGATGTGAAACAGAAAATATACCCCTGGGATCCCACCTGTGTCCCTGCTGGACAGGGAAAACAGGTGCTGACTTTGTGGGAACATGGGTGAAATTCTTGGCTAAGCTTATAAGGGCCTCCAGGCCAGACTAGTATTGTCATATGGACCTATGAACTTACAATGCACTATAAGGTAAACAAAGTACTCTAGCAAGAAACTGATTTTAGAAGTGGACGAGTGTCCCTTTAAAAATCTTTTTGCAGATCATTTTACTGAGGGACCTCACAGTAAATATTGAAACTTATTTTGGTGTATGAAAGTGTTTAGGCTGGAAACTCAAGTAAAGTCAGTATTAAGTAAACCTGACACACAAATATGTCATTTGAAGTGATGTCACTAATGATTGCCTGTGTAGTGAGAAAAATAAAAACATTTCTGTTGTTCTCTGTCCCCTTTTTCATTCTCATGGCATTACCTAAAGACCTGATATTGTGAAACATAAATAATATTAGTGATGTGGCAGTAATACACTAGTTGTTCTGCTCATTACTAGATTTACACTTTGAGGCATTTCTCATTCATTTAAATTGTTATCCCAAACTATTTTTGTAAATGTTTGTTTAATATTGCCTTATGCATTTGTGCACAACATGGCGGTGCACAATCAAGTTTCACTGCTTAAGGAAAAAAGAGAAAATATTAATTTGGCTTGCCTTCAGTAGCATTAATATGACTGGCATCAATGCATGGCCGACAGCACCCTGGATAGTAATAACTGCAGAGAAAACACCTGACAGAAGTCCAACTCTGTAGCAAAAGGTATAAATGAAGTGCGTTAACAAAAAAGATAGATGATACATGGTTCAAATCCTGTTTACAGATCATATATAGGTTCATAGGTAGGTACTAGGCTATCGGCCCTAGGGCCCATACAAGCCTAGCCAAAAAATGTACCCTGGCTTTCGCCACCCAAGAAAATTATTTTCCTATGCCCCTGTCGAGCAGAGTCACAGAAGTGATCCCCGGGGTGAATTTCCCATTTCCCAATTATTCTCAATATGTATTTTTTTTTAATTTGTAATCTGCATTTGCATGTTTTGGCAGTGTGCAAGCAGGTTTCACTACCAAAGGAAAAAAGTGAAAACATTTAATTTGGGTTGCTTTAAGTAACACAAACAAACCAGGTGTCATTGCATATCAGTCAGTACTCCGAAGAGTAATCACTGCATAAAATGTACCTGCTATCTACCTGTGTCTATAGAACAGGCTGTAAATACATTGACTTTGGAAAAAACACCGATTTGCTGTGGGGTTTAAATTGTTAGTAAGGATAGTTTTGATAATGGTGTTAGCTGCAATATTTTTGAAGATGACTTACACAACCTAAATGTGTGTGATAAATGCTAAATATGTTACCTATAGTCCTTGTGACTTGCTATGTGTGTTGTTGTATTTGAAAAAAAAAATCTATATTTCTTGTTAATGACATTTGCCGTGTATGATGTCACAAATAGTGTGAGAACAGATATTTAAGAACAGCATGAATGTTGCCTTTACCTGAACCATTCATGGGATATAACACAAGTTATGATGCTGCAAGCCAGTTATGAAAGTCACATTCATATTTATGTTATACTTTCATGACAATTTCATATAATTTGTTACTTTGTTGACATTTGCATTTGTGCACTGCTGAGTGGTGCTCAAATACATTTCACTGCTGAAGGAAAACGTGAACATTTTAAGATGGGCTGCGTTCTGTAGCACAAACATGCCTCAGAAAGGTTGGAGGGTGTCAGCTGAGTAAATAGCATTTAGTGAATAAATTTCACATCTCAGTTAACCATCCCTGAGGCACAAGGTGCCAATGAATTGAATTGAGAGAAATAAGGCAGGTAATGCAGGGTTAAAATGTTGTTGTTTGTCTTTCGGCTTTTTCCCGGTAAGGAGTCGCCACAGCGGAACTCCGGTCCGCTAATGATTGGCAGTAGATTTTTTTAATGAAATGCTGAGGTGCCAGCTCGACGCCCAACCTTCAACAAAAGTACGCCCATTTACGCATGCATGTCTTTCAAACGCTAACCAACCGCAGGGAGGACATGCAGACTCCACACAGAAGGCACTCCCAAGCCAAGCTGAGAATCGAATGGGAGAACCTCTTGCTGTGAGGTAAGAACGCTACCACAGTACCACCATGGAATTAATGCAGGGTTCAAATACATTTAATTAATAATTTTATGGAGGAGGGTATGAATACATATTTACACACATTTATTTTTATCACTGTGTTGTGTGAAACTCAACTATTCTCAGTACTGATAACAGCATGTGGGCTGTTGTCTGTCTACTTTCACATTATTTGTCATCGACAACAAATCTGATAATGTGTTCCATAAAGTACATTTCAGATGTTGCAAGGAGATGTGAGAAGGATGAATGTGTCATCTGAATGCACTTTTTGCTTTGGTCATTGCTAGATATACCTATTGATTGAATTCATTTTACTGTCAGCTTTTTTCTCTCGAATTTATTTTTTTCTAATCTCTTTTGTATTTACTTTCTATTTGCCAAACATGGTTCACTGCCTAAGGAAAAAAGTGAAAAATTTAGTTTAGCCTGCCTTATTTTGCTCAAACTAGCCTGGCAACAGTGCACTTTGATCAGCACTCTGGACAGTACTGAATGGAGAAATTCCATCTGTTGCTTTCCTATGTCTGTGGCACAACATGTAAATGCAGTAATTTTAGATAAAGAACACAGGTGATTAACAGTTCGAGTCCAGTCAAAATCTTTTTTCTTGCAAAGAGTGTCAGAATCCCATTTCTCACAACATTTGGATTAGGAATGTAAAACTAAATACAAATCAAAATGATAAACATGTTTATTACATTCAATGCATCAGTAATGCTTATATAGCTAAACTGTTCGATATAGAATATATCATTAATGCTTCACATATAATCTCAAGCTAATGTAGGTATAATTTCTTAAACATGACAGTAATGATATTTAATTTAAAATGTACTTGCATATGTATGACGGACACAGTAGTTTTGTTATAGTCATCATGACTCATCACATATACTTACTACTTGTTTAGGACAGTATGACTTGTAAATTATGTACATAACATAGCCTGACCTATATTACTTAAGGTCATTTAACTCCATCCATCTGAAATATATTTACAAACAAAAATACTGCCTTTTACATAGGAATGCATTCCAATGACTACTTAAAAGTTACACACATATAGGTGTCTCTGAAGTAGATCTCCATTCATTCTGAAATTACTGTATCTCTAATTACCATGCTTAAAAGAAAGTTCTCCTGTGGCATAGAGAATTAATAAGCTAAGTTTCAGTTTTTGCATTCTTTATCCCATGGGTTTGATTCTGAGCTGGTAAAACACAATTTTAACCATTTCATCATGTTTATCCTTCCAAACACCATTGATTACAAGCCAAATCAATAAGCATTTCATTGTTGAGCATTAAAACATTTGTCACTAAGATGAGCTTCACAAATGGCAAATCACACTGCCATGTTCCACACTTTTAGTACTATTTGATATAAGTACTATATGTGTGCGTCAAAGAATCCATTTGCTTACAATTGTGTAAATGCAGATGGCAGTGATGCGTATCCTTGGCCACAACCTGTTACATGTGAGATCTGAATTAGGCACCAGTTCAGACATATATGGTTAATTCAACTTCTGCAGACATGGTTAACAAGGGAGAAAATTATGCTAAATTCAGAGCACAAAGGTGCAGTATTGAGGAGTCCAGCATTTTTGTGGCACTCCTCATGAAGCACTACAACTATAGGATGATTCATTGGGATTACACTGGGTCTCAGTATAAGGCTGAGGCTGCTTGGATCAACTTGACCAAGGCTGTCTCCAGTGTAACTGGCATTCCATGCATTAGGGAACAATGACATTACCACTATAGTGACCTGGAAAAGCAGACAAGACCTCCTAAGCTGATGGGAGGATGAATTTAGAACTGCAAGCATCTCTCAGTTGTAGAAGTATACTGACCCATAACCTGTCAATGATATGAAAATAATTATCTATCAGCTAACTCAGTTAGTCATTATGCTTTCATCCATATTTTATTTATTTTATTCTATTTTATTTATTTCACATTTGTTAACCAGGTTGGTCCAACTGAGCCAAGGGCCCATTTTCAGTGGACACCCAAGGAGAAAAGCTCCAAACAATATACAGACATGTAAAAGACATACAGTAACATAACAGTCAAAAGTACAATCCCATAACATGGGGAGATAAGCTACAATCTATAGCATGGAAACTCAGTAATCCAATGAAACTTCCATTTCAAAGGTATACAATGTACAAGAGGTATACTCAGCTGATTAGACATAGCATTGGAATAAGTTCCATCCTTTTGATGCAAGAGGGTAAAATCACTGAATTACATTTCAGAGAGTAAATGAAATAGAATAGCAGAGGAGTAAGTCCAAGAAAGGGGATGTAGAGACAAAAGTGATGCCATGAGGGGACTTGGCATGGGCAGGACCAAGTCTTTTGGAGATAGCGTTTTAATTCTCTTTTGAACTGGTGTTTTAGGAGATATATTTTATATTGAGGGGGAGTGTGTTCCAGACATGAGATACTGAGTACTTGTAAAGGGACTTTCCAATGTTCTTTTCAGACTTGTAGATGTCAAGAAGGTATTTGCAGTTGCGTGGAGATGTCGGAGGGGGTGCAGTAAGATACTAGGTTGGATAAAGATGGGCAGGAAGAGGGATTGTAGAGAACAGAATGTGTGATATGTAATTGAAGAAGTAGTGGTTGATGAGAGAATTTAGGTCACTGAAGTTTGATTAGGGTGAGACAAGGATGAGAATTGAGAGGAAGGTTAGTGGCAAATCAGGCTATTTTATTGTATGTTTGGTCTAGTTTGTACAATAGATTAGATTGACTGTTTGTAAGCATAGGAGCAGCGTAAAGTAGACTTAGTAAGAGGAGTGACTGAGAGTGACAGAGAAAGTTTGGAGGTAGGTGTAAGGAATTTCTGATTTCTGTAAAATTGTCGAATTTTAGTTCATCATTGATTATGGTGCCAAGTAGTTTGGTATGAGGTTCAGCTTTAATGATGGTGTTGTTCAGGCAAGTGATGGCCAAGGAGGATTTGTGTTGTGCCAGTGTTCTAGGAAAGAAGAGAAGGAGTTTTGTTTTTTTTTAGAATTTATTACTAGCTGATTATCAGAGAGCCATGTTTTGACAATGAGAAGGTGTCCTGAGTGAGTGTTAGGAGATCAGGAATACTATGGGCGGTAGTGATAAGTGTGGATTCATCAATATATTGTAATAGAGTTGAGAGTTTACAAGCAGAATGTAGTTTGTTAGTGAAAATATTGAACAAGAGGGGGCCCAGGATTTATCCTTGATGAACTCCTATGTTGACCAGAAGGAAGGGGGAGAAGACAGTTTGCCAATGATTGTTGCCTATTGGGAGGTAGCGGGAGAACCAGTTTACTGAAGAGCTAGAGAGATTGAGGTCCAAGAGTTTATTTCGAAGTTAAGAGTGAGAAGCAGTATCAAAAGCCTTAGACAGATTGAGGAATAATCAATAGATCAGCATGTAGTTATCACAGGGCTCAGCTACTGTTTGGGTGAAAGAAAGTAGTGCAGTGGCTGTACTGTGGTAGGGCCTGAAACCATGCTGGGTGGAAGTTAGCAGGTTATTGTCAAACAGGTGTTTGAGTAACTGGGTATATATGCATTTCTCAAGGAGTTTGGAGATAGAGGACAGGATGGCAATGGGCCTGTAATTAGAAGGATCGGTAGAGTTTAAACCCTTATGTAGTAGGATTGAAGACAAGGATTTCCATATGTCAGGGATACAGTCTTCATTAATGGATCTATTTATGAATATAGAGACAGGGTAGGCAATGGATTCTGCAGCAATTTTAAGAATTTTAATTGCTGGGACCTGTGTTTTGAGATACTGCCTTCCAGAATATCTGCAAATATACAGAGCTGAGTATATATGTTTTGGTCATAGAGTTTGTTAATTGTTGCTTAGATCTCTGTTGAAACTGTTGTCTCACTGTTCTGAGAGACTGATTTGCAAATATACAGAGCTGAGTATATTTTTTTGGTTTTAAAGTTTGTACTATTAGTTCTTGCTTAGATCTCTGTTGAAACTGTTTTCCCTTCCCCACCCCCACCCCCATTTTCTGCTCTTTTTTCAGTTGGTATATTTTACAGCTTGTGAGTTATCTAACTCAAGGATCACTTAATTTGAATTGTTAGTAACAGCCTGCATGTAATTGCTGGAACCTGTGTTCTGAGATACTGCCTTCCAGACTATCTGCAAATATACACAACTGAGTGTATTTTTTTTGGTTATAGAGTTTCTTAACTGTTGCTTAGATCTCTGTTGAAACTGTTGTCTCACTGTTCTGAGAGACTGATCTACAAATATACAGAGCTGAGTATATTTTTTAGTTTTAGTCTTTGTACTGTTAGTTGTTGCTTAGATCTCTGTTGAAACTGTTTTCCCCACCCCACCCCCATTTTCTGCTGTGTCTTCAGTTGGTATAACTGGTTTTTACAGCTTGTGTGTTATCTAACTAAAGGATCACTTAATTTGACCTGCTAGTAACAGCCTGAATTTAATTGCTGGAACCTGTGTTCTGAGAGACTGCCTTCCAGACTATCTGCAAATATACAGAGCTGAGTATATATTTTTTGGTTATAGAGTTTGTTAATTGTTGCTTAGATCTCTGTTGAAACTGTTGTCTCACTGTTCTGAGAGACTGATCTGCAAATATACAGAGCTGAGTAGATTTTTTTGGTTTTAGAATTTGTACTGTTAGTTGTTGCTTAGATCTCTGTTAAAACTGTTTTGTCCCACCTACTCTCCCTATTTTTGGTTTGTAGATTAAATTTGGTTGCTTTTGCAGTTGCCCACCCCACTGTAGATTTGATCTGGGACACACCCCCAGTGCCATCTCTTTACCACATTCTACCTAATAAACTCTCTCTGCACTTGCTTTTAGTCCGTTTTAATTTAATTGCATTTTTTAAACTGTGTTTGGTCTAATATTGATACATACTCAAGTGTGCTAGCTTGCACTGTATCTGAATTGTTTTTACTACTGTTTTTGCTACTTTTCTGTAAAAGCAAAACAAAAAAAAAACTGTAACCCTGTTTCTTACCTTTCCTGTAACTAGTATTCCAGATACAGATTTGCTGTATCCAGGACTGTATGTAAGCTTCTGAGCCCCCCAAGCCTTTCTGTGTTGGAGGGAAGTCTTCTAGCTTATCAGTGGGAGTGGTAAGCACTAGGAAACCTGTCTACCACATAAGGAGTGGTTCTGGCCCAGAAATTGTAGTCATTGGCCATTTGGGCAATCTCTTCCATCTCTCTCAACTTTCTGATTTGAAAGCCTGCATTTGCACTTGTTTCTGTCCTGTAACTCGTCTAGTCCAGATACAGATTCTTAGTTTTAGTGCTTAAATTTGCTTATTCATGCTCAGCACTTGTTCAGAACTTTTAAGCGCTTAATAATCTACTAATTAGTATAACACTCAATCTTCCTCATTATCTAGTGGAAAACAGTTTTTGTACTTACTTTTGTAACTTGCTTAGAGAAAAACAGCTCTTGTACTCACTTTCCTCACATATCTAGAGGAAAATAGTTTTTTATTCAGGCATGTCCAAGGGTCAGCACCAAGTGTTCTCTCCTGTCTATGTGATGAATCTGGGCATCTTGAGGCAATGTAGAAATTGCCTCATGTACACAGACAACCCTCTCCTCCTACCACGCAACACTACACCTGTGAGAGATGCACTTATCTAGCCAAACTGGAGGTAAAGCTCTCTCCAACCAAGACTGAACTTGACAGTCTTGAGAAGAAGGTAAACATTTGCACCACACCACACTCATCACATAGTCTCACTAAATCTACACCACCAAAATCCGCAAACACATTCGCGGAGGCTCTCAATAATAATCTGTCTAAGCAACAGAGACCTCCAAAGCAGAAACCCAAGCAACCTCCATCCCTCAACACAACCCAAATGACACATTGCCCACAGACTCTGTGTGCCACTCAACCACAGCCAATAAGGCAAAACAACGTACTCAACACACTAGTCATAGGTGACTCTATAGTCAGGCACACTGATGTCCCACTCACCAGGCTAAACAAGGAGAAGGTTACTGTCAGCTTCCTGTCAGGTACCAGGGTCCACCACATAATCCAGGCATTCAGGTCACTCCATAGCAAGTACAAATATGACTCTGTCATTGTTCATGTTGGTGTGAATGACCTGAGATGTACCTCCCTGGACTACATGAAAAGAGACATGGAAGAGATCTCCGATCTTGTAGCCCAGGCAGATATGACCCTAGCCCTGAGTAACATTCTGCCATCACCCAGAATAATACCGCAGTACAAGGACAAAATGATTGACTTCAACAATTGGCTAAGCTTCTGGTGTCATTCTAAGAGGATCCAGTATCTGTCTGCTCGAGATGACATGGTCGACAGACCACGATGCTTTGCCACAGATGGCCTGCACCTGTCACCTCTGGGATTCCAGATACTGGCTAAGGCTCTTGCTGCCCCTATAGTGCCTTTTTTAGGCAAGGTTCAAATAACAAATTCACCACCATAACAGGAACAGGCAAGCAGAAACTGAGGGTAATGCTACTAAATGCTAGAAGTCTAAATATCAGAATGCACTCACTCGAGGCACTCCTTAAAATGGAGAGCATCGATATCTGTGCAGTGACTGAGACCTGGTTCAATGCTCCAGAGAGCACCCCTGCACTACCAGGCTATAACTCATATCAAACGTTTCGGCCATGTAACCTGGACTGAAACACCAAAGGCGGACGTGTGTCCATATTCATTAAGGATATCCACACCTCCAGGCTAGTTGCTCAGCATAATGCATCCGAGGTTATACAAGTGCAACTAACTCTGGGCAAAACTGCAATCCAAATTGTAGCTTGCGACAGATCCCCCACCATGACCCAGGATTCCCACTCCACTTTTCTTGATGTACTGGAAAATATTAGGGTTCAACCAAACACACTAATAATAGGCGACTTCAACTACCCCACCATTAACTGGGAAAACTACTCATGTACCCACTTCTTAGCTCAACGCTTTCTGGAATTCATAAACTCCAATGCCCTGGATCAACTTATCCGCAACCCCACCAGGGGCAACAATATCCTAGACCTCGTCATTACCAACATGAGTGACCGGTGTTCCACACCTGAAGTCAACTCTTCGTTGGTCCGATCCGACCATAAGCTAATCACCCTTGATATCCACATCCCACCCCCATTAAGGAAAACACAGTAAAACATTTCTCCAAAGCCAACTTCATGCTTCTTAAGACAGAAGTAATGAACTTCATGTCACCCATGCAGATGGACAATACAGTACCAACTGATATTGTCAACATCATGGCAGATAGGTTCAGTGCTAACTCTACCCCCCTCTCATCCCCTAAAGGGCCCATATCTATACAGGAAGAATGCAGAGTCCTTGTAATCAACACTACACAGGTAAAAGCTTCACTCTCTAAAGCCAAAAACACAGCATCCATGGGACTGGACAACATCCCAGGCTGCGTTTTACATGAACTTCAGAACGAACTGGCTCCCCACTTAAGCACCATATTCAATAATAGCCTCACATCAGGCTTTGTGCCCACTAAATGGTGCACAGCAACAGTTATCCCACTCCACAAAGGGGGAGCCACCACTGATCCCGGGAACTATCGACCTATTAGCCTGATGAGCATGGTCTGCAAAGCCATGGAATGTATCATCATGGAACTCATAAACAAAGACATCGGTAACCTCCAAACTCTGGGTCCCATGCAGTTCAGGTTTGTGAAAGGCAGATCATGCCTCCTGAACCTGATCGACTTCTTTGAGGCAGTTACCAAAGCCATAGATGAGGGTAAGGTGGTTCACACAGCCTATCTTGACCTCGCCAAGGCTTTCGACACCATTCCCCATTCTGGAATTATAGCTAAACTCACTAAACTAGGTATAAATCCCTACATCAACTGGCTCACTGACAGAACCCACACTGTAAAAGTTGCAGACTCCAAATCTGACCTCAAAGCAGTGACAAGTGGAGTACCACAGGATTCCATCCTGGGATCTCTCCTGTTTGGTATCTACTTCTCTGAAGTACAGGCTAACACAGAAGGCCTCTGGCTAATGATGTTTACAGATGACTGCAAACTAGGAGCCATAGTCAAGTCCCCAAATGATGTGGACATCCTACAGAAGGGCCTCGCTGAGACAGATGCCTGGTGTCAGAGCAATGGCCTCAAGCTCAATGCCAAAAAGTGCAGTGTCATCCCTTTGGTAAAAACTCTGTACCCATGAACTACCACATACGCAGAAATCTACTTAACACCGAATGCGTGATAAGAGACCTTGGGACCCAGGTGGACAGTAGTCTCTCCTTTGATAGATCATCGCCAGAGTAGTCAGGAAGTCCTTCTATGTGGCACACCTCATCATAAAAGGGTTCTCATCCAGGAAAAAAGAGGTCATTAGTCCCCTCTACTCGACACGCATTAGACCCATTATAGAGTACAATGCCCCTTTTGGAATGTACCTCACAAGACATCTGCAGTAGCTGGAAAGGCCACAGCAGTACCTCACAAAGAGGATGACTGGCCTCAAACAAATGCCCCACACTGACTGCCTCAAAAAACTCCAGCTTTACTCCATAGCATATCACCTACTCCGAGGTGATCTCTGCCTAACATATAAAGCTATGTCAAACCCAGAGCTGTTGGACATGCTACAACTAAAGAAATCACAATCCCTCCAAGCTACATGCTCTAGGGACCTACACCTTGTCACCACAATAAACAGGACTTGGTGGAGGGATAGATTCCTGTCCCAGAGACTTCCCATACTCTGGAACAGGCTACCCATCTATGTCAAGCAAAGTTCCTCATTAGCACTCTTCAAGAAAAATCTTGATGAGTGGATGGGAAATAGGAAATACACCCCGGAGATCACTTCTGTGTCTCTGCTTGACAGTGGCATAGGGAAATAACTTTCTTGGGTGGCGTAAGCCAGGGAACATTGTTGGCTAGGCTTACGTAGGCCCTTGGGCCGATAGCCTAGTACCTACCTATGAACCTATGAAGTAAAGAGGTAATTTATCAACAGAGGGGGAGCAAGGTTTGAGTTCAAGCAAGAAGGATTTGATACAGATGGTGGGAACTGGTTTATATGAGAAACTATAGGAAGAGGTTTTGTTGGGGGATGAAGGAGGGATAGAGGAGGTGTTGTTATTTTGAGGTAGTTTTTGGATTGTTTCCATGAAATAGTTGTTTAGAAGAGTGGCTGTTTCAGAAGCAGTGTTATGTGGGAAGGGCTTGGGAGTGGTAGGGTTGCCAGGATAAAGAAGATTATTATTTTTTAGTATTTTTACTGATATATTTTTTATTAGTATATTTTTTACTTTTTTACTCTATAGCTGCAGAAGAAATGGCAGCAAACCATTAGGCACAACAGGAAAGACTAATTTGCCACAGAGAGGCACAAGGTAAGTATGCCTCAGGTCCAAATGCAAACCAGATAACTATGTTCAGCTCCTCACTTCCCAGCATCTTGAGCAGGTATACATCAACCTTGATATTAAGCATGCATGTCTTCTTTAATACCTCTTGCTGCTTGCATTAGGCAATGAGAACCCTAGCTTAACTGTATGTGTGGGTTCAATACTGAAAAGCTACAATTAAGTTTTATTACAGAACATAATTTCTAAAATATTAGCAGCAATAATGAAGGTCAGGAACAATTCAATTACGGTAAGTGTAATTATTACATGTGAATGCATATATCCTTTGTAGCATAGGGAAATAAAGGCTAGTTCTTACATCCTAGCAGTGAGATTTGTTTATTTTATGACACATTAATACATTTTCATGATATCCAGATGTGGCAAAGGTGTACAATAGTCAATTATGTACTGCGAAAAAAAATGTATTGAAAAAATAAAATAAGTGACATGCCATGGATCTGATTCTCTATTTTTGCCACCCCCTACCCTATCTCTTGTTTGTTTGTTTTTTTGTGGTTTTATGACTTTTTAACATTCTGCGATTTGGATGTCTTGCTGCTGAAACCAAAATGGCTAACAACACAGACAGGTAATCTAACCACTGCAGCTCAACCCACCATACCTCCAGAGATGACAGCACTGACGCCCAACATTTTGGGTTCACAGCCTGTTAGCATGGCCTCCACAATGCCAACCCTACCTGCTCTACCTGCATCAGGTAGCTCTGCCCCATCTTCTGGTGCAGTGGTAACCTCCAGGAACAATATGCATGGATGTGGAGATTTTGTCACCTTGCAGAAGCTGACAGAGCTGGTGTAGGATAAAATGGAGAGGGGTCTCAGTGCCCAAATTAGCAGGGTTGTAAAGGTCCTGCACTGACATGGAGACAGTGATGACAGTTCTGAGGGTGATGACTAGATTCTCACTGATCTGAAGCTGGACATGGGTGTGCCTCTGATGTCCCCTCCCTATCCCCAAGCATGGTGCCCCCCAATGTTTTGTGTCCATTACCATCCCTGACTGTCTTGTACAACCTGTATGTCTACATCTCCTTCCTAACCTACCCTAGCAACCTGACCTGACATTCATAGGCCCTTTCCTCAACATTCTTCTCTTTCTATGTAGAAAAGTACAGAAAATGGGCACGTCCCACAAAAAGTTATGTCACATACATAGCTCTCTACTTCACCTATGTATCTTACTGACACATTTAATTTGGTCCATTTGGCTATACAATATTATTCTGTTGTTGTCATCCATCCCTGTTGTGATTACTGTCCAAAGGCATGACATTTTGTGTATTCTTGTTATATTACTATGCTCAGCATACATTATGTAACCTGTTTTGTGTATTATGCTGGATGTCCTGTATTTGTATAAATTGATGTTGGAGCTTTTCTCCATGGGCCTCCGCTGAAAATAGACCTGGTTCAGTCAGAATTTCCCGGTTAACAAATGTAAAATAAAATAAATATTTATGTTCTGAAGAAGTGGATAGCAGTGGTGCTTTCCCATCACCCTCTTGCAAATTTCTGTATTATTTTCCCTGTGTCTTACCTTCTGCTTTACCACTATCCTATCAGCCCCTTTTTCACACATTTAAACTGGTCAAAAAAATACAAGCACACCCAACACACATGGCCAGAAAAGGCCCAAGGAAAACCCTTCACTTTTTGTACTCTTTATTTGAGTGGAGGGTGGCATAGCACACACATACTGAGTGATGGTGAATACTGTTTAATTTCTATGGCAAAAGCTGAAAAGTTTAATTTCAGCTGCAGTAGTCTGGTTACTTTTGCACAAATATGCTTAAATCTGCCACAATAAGGGAACACAAAGTAAAGGCAGACAAAAGGCAGCACTGTGAAACAGTTACTGTAACAGTTCTTAGGCTGCCAGATATAATGAACTAGTAGTTCCTTTTGATATGTTGAGGTAATTCCGCTGTTTGTAGACTGCTGTTTTTGCATGCTATCAGGGGTTCAATTACAGCTGTAGGTCAAATTATTTCATGACAATTCATATTCCTATCATATAGTTAACTGCAGACATTTGTATTTATCTCCATTTACATTTTATTAACATACCTTTTGAATATTGCAGCAAAATATCGTTTGCAAAAACATTGCAACCTCAATGCGGAGACTTAGTAAGCAGCCTTATCCTGCTTATGTGTTAATGCTGGTTGTACTCTACTGCCACTTTTTGCTCCCTATAGCAGGCACTTTATTGTAGAGAGCATGACAGCTTAATAATGAGGTAATAAGTAAGAATAACACACCATGCAAATGGTCTTACTTGTCCCACAGAAATATTGTTGCTACTCTTCTCTCCATCTGTTACTATCTCTCTGTTCACCACTTCTGCTTCAGTAAGTTTAGCCTTCATTGCCATTGTGTAAGTACACCTTTCACTGAATGTGTCTTGTTCTTTAAGGATTTAGTGGTTTTCGGTAAACAAGACAATTGTTCCATTGTCTCAAGATGCCCATATTCACCAGGCTGGCTACAGAGAATTTAGGAAATTGCATACCCATACTGTCCAGTCATTTGATTGGTGGGTGGTGTATTTGGGATAGATACTACTAATGGTGCTTTGTTAGTGCAGACTAATAAGGGTGCTTTATTGGGGCAGATTATGCTAAGCAGTACTAAATTATACTAACGTCAATGTGTACACAATACTGAATTCTATTAAATCTGTAGGTATTGCCACTCAATGCTCAACTAGTTGTGCTATTTTGTGCTTTACAGGGTACAGTTTTATGGATCGTTCTACAGGGAGAATTTGCTTTCTAGGTGTTTACTACTGTACAGCCCACCCCAACCCATGTAACAGTACAAAATTTATAACAGCACAGAAAAACTGAAAACTAACTAACAACCCCTCTGGACAATAACATATAGGCACAATAAGTCTTTTGTGCATTCCCAACTCAGATAGATGAGCCAAACACTTCCTGCCAAAAAATTAATAAACCCGGTCCTCCTAATTTAAAAACACAGAAGAAGAGACCAGCAATTGCAATGCTACCATAAACCAATTAAACAGCTAGCTAGAAATTCCTTGCTGAAGGTGATCTGAGTACAGTCTTGCAGCAGTAACAGTGAGAGGAAACACAATTCTTTTTTATAAAAAATACAGTGAAATGCACACATAAAAGCAAGAAACTGTAGCGATCACTCAAATTAACTTAAGCAAGTGTGATTTAGCAATCGAAGATACTTAACTTTGGCTAGATGGCACTGGATACAAGTAAAACACTTCTGGAAATGCAGACTAAGACTCCAAGCTTTCTGAGTTGTAGGGAAATAATCTGGAGACAATATACAGTAAAGGAGGTTTACTCAAGAACAGTACTGGTTTGCTAAGTGGGCACTCAGCATGATGGGTCTATGAAAAACAATAGGTGGTAAGAGTATATAAATAGCTTATACAGCAGTTAATGGAAATGAAAGAGAGGAGGAAAGGACTTTGGAAATCAGATTACCATAAGGAGTGGAAGTCAGAGACACAGCCTTATAAAAACAGCACAGCAAAACAGTGGGAGTGTTGAGAAAAAATTTCAAGCAAGCTAGCTAGAGAGGCATCCAATCATTTAAAGCCGATGTTGGACCTCTTTCAGAAATTTTAGCTTAACGTGTTAGTGGTGGATGGGGCAGACACAGAAAGCTGGTAAATGATAAGCAGAATATAAAAGAACTGCAGCACAAACTGGAACAGAGACAATTCTCTCACTATTGAACTTCTACCACAGTTTAAAGCATCAGACTATGCAGAAATTTACCAGTAACAATGTTTATAGAAAAATGCAGTAATACATTAGTAAGGCTCACATCTGATAGCATTACACAGTCCTGCCACAACTGTAAATTAAACAACAAGACTATGGCCCAGTAGGGTTTGAAATGCAAATGGATAGCTTTGGACATTTTTTTACAGATAAAAAATGCCATTACAGAACATACATATTGACTCAAAACACTTACTTAAACCATGCATGACTGGTCACTCAGTATAATACTATATGTCCTTTTCCATTTCTTAATACAAAGTAGCATTTCAACATCTGCAGTCCTGCACAATGGAAAACTAAAAACTTGATAGATAATTAACAGATGATGACTGTGCTTGCATACAACTGCCACCACAAGCTAATTTCAGTGTTTAAAATCTAATCACAGTGTCTTTTTACTTGAGGTTACCATTGAGACTACCACTGTAAACATGCAGAGATTGGCCAATAGCCTTGAATGAGGAAAATCATTCCTTTACAATTCCACCAAAGCATGTAAGGTGTAACTCAATCTATGACCTTCTGCAAAACACAAAAGAGAAAGCAGCTTAGCACACTGACATGACTGGAACTCAGCCAGTAAGAATCCACATGACTTGTATCATGTGCCAACACCTTCAGCCACTGCAGACAAACCAACACTCCATAAAATACCAGTCATGTGTATGGTCAAAGCACTGCAGTTCATGTAAGCTTACTACTCACATGGCACACAACAAAAGACTTGAAGCACACTTTTCATATTTTTTACACAAGAATAACTTAAATCCATAGTATAACATGAAGTAACACCTGGTATGAAGATGAGAGTTATAATTACATTTATTTATTCTAGCTTTAGTGTTTCACGCTTAGGCTTCATCTTGGGGAATCGAAACTGGCCATTCAGGAGTTAATTGGGAATACATGTACAGTGCTGAAAGAATGCTGCGGCCTAAGTTGTTTCATATGATTAGGGTAGAAAATCCAATAAAATTCTATGTGACTTGAGGTCCAAAGTTAAGTGAAGGTATTGTCCCTCAAACAATGCTTCTAGAGAGAGACAGAATGTATGCAAAAAAAGTGGGGAGATATGAAAGAGATGATGTAGTGAGTGAGTCAGAAAGGAACAGCTATGTGACTCCATTCTCATTGCAGAAACAGTGTGAATGAATGAAGAGATTGGTTGTTAGGAAAATTACTAACAGTGTAGAACCAATTAATTTTTAAATATGGAACTCAGCAGGGATATTTGTTTTGCTTTCCAACTGCCTGCAGCTGTTTGGAGGTAATGAAGTGAAACTCTATGGGAATTTACTTTCCAAAGAACTGGCAAATGTTAACAATCTTTAGCTAACTGAATTCATAGATGTCTACAAGCAGCCAATGCCTGGTTGAGTGATTTACTCAAGAGTCACATAAGAAGCAAATGTAGGTGAAAGCACAGCCACAGCTAGGGTGGGGCAAAGGGGGCAGAAACTCCAGATGAAAAGTGTTAAGGGCTATGATGAGCAGATCATGATCTGTCTTTAGAGAATTATTGGCATTCAGAAATTAATACTGGTATTGCATTTGCGTTAGCACACCATATGTGCTATAAATTGTAGAAGCAGCTTGCTAATATAGCAAGAGGTTTGTCATGGTTTAAAAATGAAAAGCAGAGCTTTTTTCTTTCCCCTTTTTTCCTGGAATATGACTTTAAGGACCATTTTTTAGTCCTTGATCATGATAGTAACTTGCTTTTCTGGGTGGTACAGTAATCAGCTGATTGACAGTCTTAATCCTATGCACAAGCTATCAGTCATCCTAAACTGCCTCCAGATTCCTTAACACTCCACTAAATGATTTGAGCTCTAATCGCAGTCTTACCCAAAAAGAAATTCTTTACAGTAAAACTGGTGCACCTACATAGTATCACATTTACCCCATCACAAAATGCAGTTTTGTATTTGCCTTGTATAGCTCTAAGCAACTCTTCCACCCAGAAAGACCTGAGCATCTTTCTACAAATAGAATTAAATGGTTGAAGAACTGCCTTTATTTGGATAGACTGAAAACCCTCATCTCTTTTTCTGTGGCCTGTAGACTCCTCTGAGTTGATCTGTGTCTTGCCTTCAAAATAATGTCAAACCCTGGTCTTTGTGACCTCCTTTTTCTGGGAAAGAAAAAACTCCTCATTTAACACCCATTCCAAAGACCTAGCTTTATGACCAAGTATCAGCAAGGTGTAGTTCATGGGTAAATGGATGGTGCAGTGGTAGCATTGTTGCCTCACAGCAAGAGGTTCTCTGGTTTGATTCTTGGCTGGAGTACCTTCTATGTGGAGTCTGCAAGTCCTTCTTGTGGGTTTTCTCTGGGTACTCTGGTTTCCTCCAATGTTACAAAGACATGTATCTGGGGCATTTCTCTCCAGGCCTCTGTTGAAAACTGGCTTTGTTCCAAGTCGGACTTTCCTGGTAAATAAATAAATTCATTACCCAGAACCTTAATTTTCTGTGGAACAACCTTCTACTGCATATTACACAGTGTAAAACATTAGCATATTTTAGTAGTGGTAAACAGCACATATAGAAGTGAAGTCCACTGCAATTGCTGTATACCACTTTATATTGCATGAACACAGTTGCACATCCTCCCTAAAGTGTTGCTTTGTGCAGTAAAGTCATTGCAAAATCACAATTCAGTAAAGAAATTGCTGTGACTATTTCTGCTACAATTGTGAGGTGCCAGGATCTGCTCACTCTAACTGTATTTTTTTTTTAGTTTTTTGGTCCCTTTTGACTCCTCATGACCACCAAGCCTTATTTTTTCAAACTGGTTGAATAGTGTTGGGTGGTAGTGTAATGATGGATGGAGGTAGAGAGTTCCAGAGACGTGCTAGACCATAGGATAGGACCATAGGCCTTGTTCTTTTTTTCAGGCTGTTACATCTGTCTCACGCTTAGAGCCAGAATACCCCAGCAGAGAGCAGTAATTGCCAATTACTGTGGCCACCAACCATTGTGAGGTTAGGATATTTTTTAATGTTCTTATCAATCATCACCCTGTTGACCAATAGATAAGGTGCAATGGTGGGTTTTCTGAGCTGCTGCAAGTGTATGCTTCCATATAACAATGCTAAGCTAGATTGCATGAAAATCTTAGCTATGTTCATGAGCATAAGTCTCTGCATACATGGCTGCACAATTCTACTCCATTTCCTAGAGGGTACTACCCCAGTAGGACTTTACTCAACAGGATGCGTATGTTAACACTGGTCACTCAGTTTCATCCTCTCCAACCTGTTCTCGGTTGTGAGTGAAAATAGAATATTTTTTTTTATTTAATGTATTTGTTATGCAAGCAAGCCAACAGGACACAAGTGTCCCTTTTCAGGGGTGACCCAGCAGCACTGTCTGGTTAAGCGAGTTATTCAGAGTTACACAAGAGGTAAACAAATATAGGTGGAAGAAATCAAACTTTGCACCCTTGACTACAAGAAGGAACTCAATGACAGCTCAGAGCCTCAATCCTGTGTACTAAGTACCAAACAAGTAATCTGGCAAACTGTCAGGTTTAATGCCTCTATGTGACAGAACTGATATATTCAAGTGGAAATAAAACTTTAATCAAACTTGCAAAACATCAAATCTCTAATGATTAAGCACATATGCTTGATTCATAAATAATAATTTTAAAAAGTAGATAAATAAAAAAATGTTTTTTGTAGGGGGCAAGCCCTTGCTAATTATATATATCAACTCCGATATTGTACCACATTGGGAAAAACGCAAATTCCCTGATCCCTACTGTACTGCAAATTCTAACAGAAAAAAAATCAGTGTGTACAATCAGCTGAGTTTCATGCATTCTTCCCTGCTTTTTTCTGATCAACTAAATATATTTTCAATCAAAAGTAGGTATTCTACCTAAGCTGGGCTTCATGTAGGTTTTTTCTAATTCTAGCAAAAGTCCATTAGCAAATTTCTGCCACAGTAAATAGTGCAGGCTGCATGACAGTTGGAAGTATGTCCTATTTTCCTATAGTATCTAACCTCTTTACTAGGTCCAATGGTCCACCCAGTACTACTGCAATACCATAATCTGTCTTCCTTTTAACAAAATAAAAGAAAATAAAAGAAAAAGCCTTAGGATGCCCTTGTAATGCTGCCAACCTTGTCTATCTCTAGTCATGGTCAGCCTTCCTTGACTCATGTCGGAACAGTCAGTTATATGAACAGTATTGTTTTCTGT
Source organism: Protopterus annectens (assembly GCF_019279795.1). Lineage (NCBI taxonomy): Eukaryota > Metazoa > Chordata > Ceratodontiformes > Protopteridae > Protopterus > Protopterus annectens. The sequence continues at coordinate 1,680,092,053 of NC_056739.1, read as the reverse complement.
TTGTTCTGAACTACAAGAATAAACTGAATGATTTCCTGCACTATACTTTGAAATGTTTTGCTTTTTTTCTACCCTGTCATATGCACTTCAGGTGTTTACAAAGGCATTTATAGCACAGACAAAATGCTGTTCTTCCTGATGCTAAAACTACTGTATTCATTTTGGATTTCTGGGGAGGAGGATAAACCTAGGTATGTCTCTATAAGTAAATTCTTATATTTGAAATTTTCTATTCCTTTCCAATATTTTTGCAACATTGCTGTTTAGATTTTGGAAAACTGTTCTAGACTCAGTCACTAAGGAATTATATTGTTACAATAAAAGTCTGCAAGGCACCATAAATAAGGCTGAAGATGTTAAGGACCAGGGAGATTTTGATATATTTTTCTGTATTAAGGGGATGTGAATTTATAAGTCTGTTGTTATTTTTCCATTTTATTTTTCCTTTATTTTGTCAAGTTTCATGTGTATGTGTCCATGCTTATTTTATTGTACAAATGTTGACTGCTTTGATTAAGATGGTTATTTTATTTAATTAAGATCTGAAAACAAAATCTACAGTAGTCATATTGACTCCCTCCATCCACCCCATTAATATACAGCTTTTATACTAAAGCTGTTAAGAACTGTGTCTCAGCAAATCCATTTCTCTGAAGTGCTTGCCTCCACATTGAAATAATGGCTCTACCTGGGGAATTGGGAAGACAGTCCATGCACTGCAAAGGGCATCACTCCATCAACTGCCAGATTATCTGTAATGCACAAGGTATCATCTACAGTGTGACTTTAGGTTACCCAAGAAGTTATCATGATTCACAGACCATTCCCATGTTTTTCAAGGGGCGGCTTTCCCAGGGGCATCATATTGATTATGCTTTATATGCCCTGGAGCTCTAGCTGATGACACTCATCAGAAATCTGCACCGTGAAGCCCAGCAGGGGTACAACTATGCAAATTTGCAAACAAGGTGTATTATTGAGAGTATGTTTGGGCTGCTGATGGCAAGCTTTCACTGTCTGTATTAATTTGGTTGTGCCCTGCAGTATGGTCCTGATGTGTATGTAAACATATTTTAAGTATGTTGCAGTGTTCTATAATATCATATTTTTTTCAAGTAATTTTATTCAAAATTTTTTTTAAAACAATAATTAATAAATTTTACAGATCAAATAAGAAAAATTGGATGAACTATTTACAGAATGTACAATGGCCTCAAGTCAAATGAAGACAAAAGGAGTACAATCATAGTTACACAGACAAATAATATGCATTTTTAAACAAAAATTAAAACAAACAAAAGTTGACTTCTTGCTTTCTCTCTTCTTATGAAGGTAAAGTTATAACCATTTTAATTAGGGAGAGAACTTTCTCCCAAGGATTATTGATCCATTTCCTAGGAAAGATTCTCATTTCCATTGACTTTGATTTCCAACAGTGCTACCTCTTTCAATAGAGTTAGAAAATCATCAATTGATGGAATGATAGGGGAGTTCCATTTCCTTGTGATACATTTTTTTTAAAACTGCCATTGTAGTCCAAAGAAGATAAAGATCTTTTCTTTTCATAATAGAGGTTTCATTTATATTCAGGAGAATTAAAGACTTTGACAAAGAGAAAGAATCAGTGAAAATGGCTTGCAAAAATTCACCAATATCATCCCAAAATTTCTTTATATGTGAACACTCATACATAATATGGGACTGATCTGCTTTACATTTTAAAGAACATCTTCAGCATAGTATATCATTAGAATTGTTAAATCTAGCTATTTTCTTAGGAGTACAAAAGGCTCTATGTAGAAACTTCCATGCAAATATTTTCCAACTTTGTATATTTGAAGTTAACTTAATAGAATGTAATATATTTACTTTGGTGTCATTTAGTAACAAATAATGGATAATCTTTAGTGATAAAATTCCAGAATTTCTGGTTAGATTTTATTTTATAATTAATGATAATTTTATATAAATTTGAAGTTAAATTTGTCCAGTTAAAGTCTATATATATATTACTTCATATAAACAGAATATAAATTTAGGTATGGATTTAAATGAAGAATTGTCTATTGTTCTACATAGATCTTGTGCATAAGGTATTAGGCTATTAAGAGCAAACTAGTTACTGTTTGATAGATTAAATGTGTTGATTATCTGATTTACATCCATAACTGTCAGATTTTCCATACATTGGTACCAACATGTGAAATTGTTTCATCTCCAAGAGTTAAGAGTATTTATGGGAATGTTATTGAAAAAAGTTTTTTGTAATTTTAAAGGGAATTAATAACTGAAGCCATAATTTAATGTCAATATTATTGTTTACAAAGCTCCGGAAAGTGTTGTACATGTAATTTATATAATTTAGATTAGTAGGTTTGGTGGAATTGTATTGCAGGTTAATACAAATAATATGCCAGAGTTTACTGTTCTGTTCATTCAGCTGTATATTTTTTGAAAATTTACTTTTTTCTTGGAAGATAACAGTATATAATGTTTTCCATGTGGAAAGAAATTTTGGATCTATCCAATTTATCACTGTTTTGAAAATGGATGCTTTAATATAAGATTCTAAATCCGGGAAATGTATGCCTCCCATTTCCCAAGGCCTAATATGATTTAGAAAAGCTATCCTGTTTTTTTGGGGTACCAAAGGAAGTTTATAAAAATTCTATTTAAGTCTTTTAAAACTTTTTTACTAGGGATTATAGGAAGAGCTAGCGTAATGTAGTTTACCTTTGGGAGAAGGACCATCTTTATTAGCTACAATCTATCTTCAAATGTTAAGTACAATTTATTCCATTTTCCTATTAGAAATTTAAAGGTATTCAGGATATTACTGTAATTTGTAGATAGAGTTAATTGTAAAGTTTTACATAAAACAATCCCTAAATAATTTAAAGAGGAAACCTGTTTTCCAATTATTTGATTTTTGTTAGTATTATAATTATTTTTATTATTTAACGATATATGATTCGATTTAGAAGCATTAATTTTTAAACCAGAGATGTGATGAAAATGTTTAGCTAATGAATTTAATTCACATTGTGACTCATCTGAGTTTAATAAAGTGAGTAGAATATCATCATCAATAAGCATTATTTTGGAGTTAAATTGATTAAACATGTCAATTCCTTTAATTTTGGGATTAAAACAAATTGCAGAGGAAAAAAGTTCAATTGCTAATGCAAACAACATAGGGCATCCTTGTTTGGTACCTTTAGTAATTTTAATTGCTTCTGATGTGAATGGGCCTAAATTTACATATGCTAAATTGTCTTTGTGTATGTTTTTTTATTAAAGTAATGAATTGTGGGGGAAATCATACATTTGTAGTATTTTGAAAAGGTAGTTCCAATCTAATGAATCAAATGCTTTTTCAGTATCTAATGTGACTATTAGGGCTTCAGTTTTGTCTCTGTTTAAAATATCTATAGTGGTTATAATTCTTTGTATGTTATTATGGGTGTGTCTATTATGAATAAAACCCATTTGATCCTCACTAATGACTTGAGTTAGAGATTTTTTGATCCTATTGACCAAAATAGACATAAGAATTTTATAGTCATTATTAAGGAGTGAAACCGGTCTATATGAACTGCATGAGTTGGGATTTTTATTTTCCTTTAAAATAGGTGTAATCAGTGAATATCTCCATGAAGGTGGAATAATGTCCTGAAAATATGTTTCATTTAGTGCCGTCTGTAGTATTGTTATAACAGATTTTGGAAATAATTTGTAGATTTCTATAATAATTCCATCTATGCCTGGGGCTTTGTTATTTTGACCTTCTTTAATTTTTTCCTTAATTATTTTGACTGTGATTTGTTTTTGAATGTTTATACTTAAACTCTCTGGAATTTTATTTAAATTTGTATAATCTAGACACATGTTTATATTATTATGAGTAGAATCATTGATATTGTCATGTTTTGTAAAATGTAATTTAAAGGCTTCTAATATGTCACTTATATCTGATACATTTTTCTGGTTTCCCCCTCATGAATTATATTTGCAATATTGTTTCCATTGGAATGTCTTTTTAATCCCATTGCTAGGTTATGCATATATTTGGGAGAGACAGAGTAAGAATTTAATTTTAATTTTTCCAAAGTCAAATTGGTTTTGTGCATTAATATATTGTATTTTTTAATTCCCCAATTTCTTTTTTTTTTTTTTTTTTTTTGCAGCTGGATCCTCCATATTCTTTAGGTTAGTTTCTATAATTTGTTTTTGGATATTAACTAGTTCTGATTCCCATTCCTTTGCTTTATTGTTACACCAGGAAATAATTTTACCATAAAGATATGCCTTTAGTGAATCCCATAAAATAACTATATTTATGTCACCAGTATTATTTGCATCCAAAAATATTTATTTCCAAATCTATCCAAGGCTTAAACTCTTTTAATTTAGTGAAGTATGCTGGAATTTTTTTGGTAAATGTCAGTCTTTTAAAATCCATTTGAAGTTTAAGGATAAGTGACTTATGGTCAGATAGGGGGCAGGGGATTATAGAAGAGTGTGATATTTTCATTTTTAAATCTTGGGATACATATATTTTATCAATTCTTGTTTGGGTATTGAATCTATAATCACTATGGGAAAATGGTAATGAATTTTCATTTTTGAAACTGAATGAGTGCAGTGGCGGCTGGTGACTTCAAATCAAAGGGGGGCTGCAGGAGACAGCTGAATGGGTGGGGTCAATGGGAAGGGGTGTGGTCAACTAGAAAGGGGGGGAGCTATGCTCAAAACCACAAAAAACTAACTAAATACACTGCCGTGGGTGCCAAACCATCATTATGAGAGTCCAATCAAGACAAAATGAAGTGTAGAAGAATAAAAATATTTCAATGCATTGGCTTCATGACAGCTTACTTAATATCTAGATGGAAAAAAAAAGGTTGTGAGGCATGAAAAAATAAAATTACTTTTTTAAATACATTAATGGAATGCCAGTCAAAATCAAGTATAAGAAAAACAAGCAGCACTCAACTCAAATCACTTCTTGCACTGCAGTTCTAATAATAATTTATATTCAGCTTTATTAAAGTACCAAGTGACATGCTGAAAGTAGAAATATCTGATGCCCCCACTTGTAAAAATGTTCCTTATCCAAAAAAAGACCATGCTGAAAGTAGAAATCTCTGATGCCCCCACTTGTAAAAATGTTCCTTATCCAAAAAAAGACCTGCTGCCTGACAACTATCTACTTGTTTCAAAAACATGATCAAAGTAAAAAATGAACAGCAAACAAGAAATAAGTTCAAGATACATTGCTTAAGAGGATTACTGTACAGGTTATGGACCACACGATTGGCATTCTGTTTAGTTTATGGGTAAAGCCTGCAGAGATGACTGGAAGTCTCCAAATGTAATGAGCTTCTTAAAATAATGTAATCCTGTCCTTTATTACAAATACTGTCATATGCATTTCAATACCCAAGGCTTATACATTATCTAGTTAAGTATTCTCTACATGGCAACAGAAAGGCTTTCAATGTTGGAAATTCTTTAACAGTATGCTTATTAAAGCTTGCTTGCATCTTACAATCTCAGCCAAGCTCAACTGATGGTCATTAATGTATTGCTACTTAAACACAGAGCAACAGGCACTGAGTAATAAGCATAAATCAACAGTACAAAAATAAGACAGAAACCAGACCATTCTGCAAAATCAAGGACAGCTTGCATTTCAATACCCAAGGCTTATACATTATCTAGTTAAGTATTCTCTACATGGCAACAGAAAGGCTTTCAATGTTGGAAATTCTTTAACAGTACTTGCATCTTACAATCTCAGCCAAGCTCAACTGATGGTCATTAATGTATTGCTACTTAAACGCAGAGCAACAGGCACTGAGTAATAAGCATAAATCAACAGTACAAAAATAAGACAGAAACCAGACCATTCTGCAAAAATCAAGGACAGCTTGCATTTCAATACCCAAGGCTTATACATTATCTAGTTAAGTATTCCTACATGGCAACAGAAAGGCTTTCAATGTTGGAAATTCTTTAACAGTATGCTTATTAAAGCTTGCTTGCATCTTACAATCTCAGCCAAGCTCAACTGATGGTCATTAATGTATTACTACTTAAACACAGAGCAACAGGCACTTTGAGTAATAAGCATAAATCAACAGCACAAAAAATAAGACAGAAACCAGACCATTCTGCAAAAATCTAGGACAGATGAAAAGCCACTCCTGTACTTGTGTCTGCCTTGGATGGGTGGTTACCCTGCACATTTACACTGCATAACTACTCCATGCCTTGCTCTCGACACATCCAGAGTCACTACATGGGGGGGTGCAACAAGTATGTCACAATTTGAAATGTCTCTGGCTGACTGTGATGACCCTAACATACTTGTCATACCTCTCAACCTCAGAGCAAGAAATATGGACAAAGCCATACAAAGAAGTGGGACAAAGGCCTAAAAATAAGGGCAAGTTTAAAAAATATTGCTCTTATAAACTTAAAAAGATAATAGAATAGGTCTTGCATTAGTATGAATTTTCTGAATGGTATGAAATCTGAAACTCAAATGTCTGTCATTTTCTAACTTCAGTCTTTAATGATTTGTCACTAATTTGCCAAAAAAAACACAATTTTATGAAAAATGGACCAAAAATGTGATGTAAAAATATAAAATAGCCACACAATACAGTTGGGAACCTGTCAAAGAAGGGACACTTTAATATTAGTAGTGCTAACTTGAGCAGCTAACAAAATAAAAGAATCTACATGAATTTATGAAATAGAAAGTAATCTATAACTATGATTACAGTTATTTCTTAATTGTAAACCCTCCATGTTTTCTTCCAAAGTTGCTATTTTGCGGAGGGGGAGAGCAACATTTTGAGCCAAAATCAGGGACAGTTGAGAGGTTTGGCTATGCCTAATTCTATAAAGCAATTTGCATGTATGTACCTCTCAACCTGTTAATGCAGTAAATCTGGACAAGGCCAAATATATTGGGGGAACATATAAACAGTACTAAAAATTGCTCTTGTATAAACTGAGACAGTTGATAGAACAAGTCTTACTTTAGCATGCATTGGTTATGAAGTCTGAAACTCAGTGTGTCATTTAGTGACTTAATTCCTAAATGATTTGCCACAAATTTTATGAGGAACAAAAATATATTCATTCTTTGAAAATCTGGACAGTTGGGAGGTATAGTTCAGCTGGGGCTGTCTTCACAAAATCATGCTCAAATGAAGCCTCCTCCTGCAGCCATTCCAATGATCCCATTACTTGGCAATTACCATAAACACTAATGTGCATACTGATTTACTTCCATGATGATTTGGACTTCGTTTGAAAGTTTTATTTTGCATTTTACAGCACAAACACCAAACCATCTGCTAAAAAAACTTAGCATTAAAACTTCTCTGCCCTTGAAACTCACATTCATTGAAACAGCATTAAAACCCACATTCAAAGAAAATACATTTTACCAATGGCAGATAAATATTAATTCTGGGCTGTTTTCAAATCATAGGCCCCTTGCATATGAAACATACATGATACACCTTCCTATTGTTTTGAATATTTTTCCAGTAAAAAATGAAACAAAATGCATGCACCAATAATGACAAAACTGCCCAATTCAAAACATTTCCTTCATCAAAGTCAACATTCACAAACAAGACATCTATGTTATCTGGTGTATTGCCATTGCAATGTTTATGACATGTTCTAATGCTAAATCTTCATCTGCTAACACTCATTTAAAACACATTGTACAGTAAAATTAGTCCATTAATATTTCAATCCATCTATAAACTGTGAATTGTATGATGCTGCAGTATAGCAAGGCATATTTGCATTTCTATGCACCTTTTTATGAGAAAACTTGAATATTTCATAAACCATTAGCATCTTTCATTTTAAATGAGTTTATGTTGTCACTTTATTATTAAATGTGCTAGAAGTGGGTTTCTCTAGTGCATACAATCTCTGCAGTAACTCATCAATTTTGACACCCATCATACTTAACTGGAATGAGGCTTTTTTCTTTTTATTGCTTTTCACATCGTACTAATGTCCATCTTTTTAATAAAAGCTGAATATTTTTCCACAACAGCATCACGATCACATTCCCCACAATATCTATCAGTTTTGTTCAGATATTTATACTAAATGCATTAATTAACTTTTTATAATAAACAAATTGCACTGTATAATATCATTTTTGACAAAAAATTCACTGTGCCATCCTATATGATGTCATAACTGTAATGTAATCATTTTTATACCTCAGATTTTATAGATAAAATTGATAATTGGCATCTTTATCATGGATGTAGCATTACCTCTAGGGAAAGTGCCTGTTTGCTAAGTCAGTCTGCATAAACTGACCAGTACATCAACGGCTGTCACTGTATTTTCCTGTTATTTAAAATGTGTGTGCTGCCTGTATGTGATGACCTTAGTATAGAGTTGTCTAAAAATAAGAATATTCACTTTTTTCTACTATAGTAAGATATATTTTTTCATTGTATATAAAAGTAACTGAACTGACCTGCTGTCTTGTGTAAACAGTTAAATAGCCTCTTACTTACTTACTTAATTCTGCACCAGCACCTTCACTCTGTACTTTTCTTCTTCTTTCTTCTTTCTTCTTTCTTCTGTTCTTCTACAAAATTCACCCAAAAAAAAACCGATTCCTCAAACAAAACAAATAAAAATAAAAAAAAAAAAAAGTAAAATGATCACGACGTGACAGTGACACGAAATAATCCACGACCACAACAAAGCAAGCTAAGTTAACTGAACTGATTGATTCTCGCTCTTTTCCCAGCACATAAAACCTGAAGAGAGGCGACACCAATCAGCAGCATTTACTCAGCGGAGCGTCATGACTGGCGTGCCTGCGCGAGTGACGCGCGAGCCTCATGATCAGTTGAGCCCTAACCGCGGTTTGGAACCTTGGGCATAGAAATTCAATGCATGCATCATGCTGCCTTATTATGCTCCTAAAAAAAAAAAAAAAAAAAAAAAGCTGTTGTAGCAGTTGTTGGTGCAATACATCGCATACATACTTGAAGTCGCTGACTCGAAATTTAAAGTGAAAAAAGAGAGATTTCTTTTTTTTTTTTAATTTAACGATTACATTAAAAGATACACACAAGACCAAAATCAACTGAGGGGGCTGCAGTCCGGCAGTCCGATGCCATGAGCCGCCCCTGAATGAGTGTATTAACTGCAAATTATCTATGCATTTTTTAAGAGTTCTCCCTGAAGATGTAATGCGGACATGTCTTTTATTTGTGGTCTCCTGACTATCTAATATACAATTAAAAATCCCCTCCCACTATTAAGTTGCCCTTTGAAGTCTTATTAATAGGTTCTATGTGCTTTTTGATTGTTCCTACTCCTATACCTGGAAACCAATATAGGTTCACCAAAGTCCAAATTCTATTACTATGTCTTATTATTACTATTGAAAGAAGACCATCCTTGTCTTCATAATTATATAGTACTTGAGGATTGGTGAAATTTTTCTTCCGCATTATTAATACTCTTCTGTTTTTTTTTTTACTGTTTGATGAGTTAGAGAGCTTTAGAAAATCGTTTGGATTCCAAGTAAAGTTATAATTTGCTTTAAAGTGAGTTTGCTGTAATAATACCACTTGCGCTTTATTTACTTTTAGGTATTCAAGTAAGTTGGATCTTTTCCTTGGGTTATTTAAACCATTCATGTTTAATGAGAGTAGTACTAAATCCATCTAGTTAATTTATTATTGAAGAGTTTTTGATTGAAAATAAAGACGTTATTTTGTAGGTATTCAAGTAAGTTGGATCTTTTCCTTGGGTTATTTAAACCATTCATGTTTAATGAGAGTAGTACTAAATTCATCTAGTTAATTTATTATTGAAGAGTTTTTGATTGAAAATAAAGACAAGATATTTTGTTGTTTTTTTTTTTTTTTTTTTTTTTTTTTTGCTGTGTACCTTCCATACCTTTATTAATTCTAATGAAATAATTCTTAATTCTTTTTGATTTGTATAATTTAGAATCTAGAGAAGGCCAAAAAGGAAAGAAAACAAGTGTACAGTAGTTAACCTTAAACATGTGTATAAACAAATACTTAGAATTATCTTTTAACAAACATGGAACGAATACCATTCCCAATCTGAGAGAACTAAAATGTTCAGTCAGATTAACCCTCATTGCTAAAAATGAACCAAACATTAAAAAGAAGTTAGAGACTCCATTATATGTTATTCTGGAGGTTGCAGTTAAATCACCCCAAGCTCATACATTGCTTAATGACACATTTGAGTATGCACTTGTTATAAAATACACTTAATATAGGGATCAGACATTACATTTTTGTCACAAGTTACATTGTGTGTAATAAATCAGGTATGCAATTCTATTTAGATCAAGTATTTATAAAATATAGGTAAAATATCCCAAAAGATATTTGATTATCCAGTTTTCTTTCGTCATTCATGTTTTTCTGTATAATGACCAATTCATTCAGAAGCTGCCTTATATAATATACTATGGTCAGTGTTGTGAGATTTGCTTATTGTAGTATCAGCAATAAATCAAGTGATACCAATTTCTATGATCTACCTTCACTTTAATGAATTAGTTTAAATACTCAAACTATAGTATTATTCATATATATATATATATATAACTAATAATACTAAGGAAACATCAGTATAATTGAGTATTGACAATAGGTGTAGATTTAATGATACCAATCTTAAAGGGTAGATAAGATATTCATTCTGTCAGGTTCCTAATAATGATAACTTTACAACCTAATCCATTTTCAGCAGGAAAATTTCCTTTAGCGTGCAGTCTCGTGGGTTACAATGATTGTCTGGATTTCGTAACATTTTACTGGCAGCTCATTGTTTGCACTCTACCTCTACCATATCAAAACTAAGGTTTAATGTTACAGGTATAAAGTTTCTCGTAATACATGCCTTTATAAAGATCAAGTATCAGCTAAAACCTCACACTTTTTTTTCTCATTTAGTCATATAGTTATTTTTCAATTTTTAATATATCTTTCCTTAATACGTTACTAAATATGATCACATACAGGCAGCTTAATGTCTTGTTCTTATTTATTTATTAACTAAGATATGCATATTCAAGACAAACTTTGAGGTATCAAAAAATGGGTCTAATGTTAAAAGTTTCAACTTCACTTTCTATGATAAAATGCTTCCAGATGTATTTATCTTGTCCATTCTATTTCTTGTTTATCTAAATTTCCTAATTAATTTAATTGTATATAATGAACAGCAGTTAGTATGATATCAACTAGTAAGCTAAACACATATCTTACATATAAAATTTTCCTTGCTATCCCTTCCTTCAAACAACCTATATTTAGTTAGTTAAATTATTTAAAATAAGTGCTATCCCTTGAAGACCATAAGGAAGTGTGTTATGCCTATATATTAATGTCGTATACTCTCACATTGTTGCTTTGGACTGTTACTATAACTGTGTAGAAACACATCCCCATACTACTAAGATAGTTTCTTCAACACTGTGATTATTGTGATATGGTAGAGGTAGAGTGCAAACAATGAGCTGTCAGTAAAATGTTACTAAATCCAGACTATCAAAACAATCATACATATGAGAGAAGCACTCCCAGGCGTCATTTCAATCAGCCTGCATCTGACTCACTAGCTCTTACATGGCTGTGGTGATAGTAGCCTGTGCCTCCATGATGGCCTTGCATATGCACTCAGAGTTTTGGCCATTGACACAGTACTTCAGAGGTAGAGCAGGAACTATGTCTCCAGCAAGCACCAGCACCCATTGCCCTCTATATAATCCCTACCTAAAGGGGCTATCAGCAGATTCTGACATATCTGATGGGGGTATCACATTTCCATGACTGCTAGTGTCCCCAGTAACTTGTTCATCCTGTGGTGTGTGTGTGTGTGTGTGTGTGTGTGTGTGTGTGTGTGTGTGTGTGTGTGTGTGTGTGTGTGTGTGTGTGTGTGTCTCCTGGGTATCTGCCACCACAAAGGCTGAGTCCACAGTCTGTGTAGGGGATCCAGAGGTCACATTCTTCATGTTCAACATGCACTTTACTTCCTTTGTGAGCCAGATTCTGCTCACCATCATCATCAGAGGTTGCAAATCCTCCTTCATTGGGTGTTACAGATTCAACAGTGATGGCATTGAATAGAGAATAACCTGTGATCATAGTAAAGCACAATACCCTATGTAAGTATGACCTAGCACCAGAAACATACATCAAAGTCAGGTGTAGTAATAGTGATTTTTGAAAGCCAAACATGTATACAGCATACATTGTATCAATAATCATGCAGATAGAATCCCTGATGTTCCTATACAAATGGCCAATAAATAATGGGGCAAGAGGAATCATGGCTACTGTTACAGAGGAAGAGATCCACATATCTATGACATCTCTGATAATCTTGGTACATGATGAAGCTTTGTACCAATATCCAGCACTGTGAAGCATTGTGGGACCATGTGGTGGTGACCCTGCCTTTGTCAGAGGCCAGAAACTCCCCTGTCACCATCAGATTTGGAATAAACAATGACCTGCCACCCATCAGTCTACCTTCCGCTGCAGCATGATTAATGTTGATGGCCCTGCAGCAAACCATGTTACCATACAGTCTTGGGCACAGAGAGCAATAATATCTACCATCAGAATTTTCCATGCACATTACCAGCATCCTGCCCAAAGAAACATAAGCCATAGAGAAGGAGGGCCTGGTGTAGCACCTCATTCTTTGCCTCAGAGAATTTGTTTTTCAGGTAGGATTGTCAGCAAACTCACTGGTGCTCTTCTACTTATTAAGTTTCTTATGCATTGATCTGTAGGTATGGGAATCAGTGGTATTAGCATGGTCATCATTGCTGGCCCCGAAATGCCCTAAGAAGTCTGCTGTCCCTCTTGCTTATATACCATGCTGCTGGTGTGCCTGACTGTCATATTTGTCTAATCAGACAGTTTACCTAATATCAGACACATAATATTATTGAGCATACGTCTCACACACCACATCAGCCTTAACATTCCCACTCTCCAAGGTGACATGGCTTTTTCCTCCCATTATTGGTATATCTATAATGTGTAGAGCAGGCACATGGTATTACACAAAACAGTAGTACAAGGTTGGCCTGAATGTGTTCATATGTGCTCTGAGTATTTTCTGATGGATGTGTTTCCCAGTAGGTTTAATAATCCTTTAGCAGAATAATTCCCTTACCCTAGCAGTATTCCTCTGACTGCTGCAGTTTAATAACAAATAAAAGTATTGGCAACGCTAGTTCAGTATGAAGAAAAGTAACACAGCCAGTAACAGAACCCATAGTTTAAAAGGTGACGCTGAAAAATAGATCTAAGCTTATAGAAGCTGTTATCCAGCACCTCATAGTGATTAGTGCAAGATTCGCCTGTTGCAGGTTTTAACATTGCTGCTCTATGAATTCTTCTGTAGATGGATGAGAATCAGAGATGTCTTCTGCACTTATATCATGCAAATTCAGGTGCTTGGGTATGGTGATTATGCAAATGAGGGTTCATTTCATTCCTTTTTCTGAATTGCTCAATTTCTATGACCTGCTAACTGGCCAAAATCCCTTTAATTTTGCAGTGTTGTGTGCATGCCTAGGCACTTGCAGGCAGCAATGATCATGAGTGGTTCACTCCATGGCTTGGGTTTAGGGGTATGTGTAATTCCTCATCTGACCTAATGAAAATGGAGTCATTGTAATGCATCCTTTATTTGTAGCAAGAAGCAGATACAGGGCTGCCATGCTTTGACCTTATAGTGCAATGTTCAGGCAATGAAATACAGTAGATATATTGGGCTGTCCTACCACAGGTTGTGCAAATGAGGTGTCCCACATTACATACTAATTGGTACACACAAGAGCTGGTATGGGAGAGAGAAAGAAGGGAATGCTCCTTCTAGTTCACAGATGTTATGTGAGGAAAAAAGAAAATATTTCTGTACTTCTTCCACAAAGACTATAGCCACAGACTGTTAGAGGAGGACTATGAAGATCCTCAGTACAAGACTGAGGCCTGGAATGGAGTGACACAAGCATTGACACATGTCACTGGCATTCCATGCACAGGTGAACAATATTGCCACCATTGCAGTGACATGAGGTTATGCCATCCCAACCTCCTTGGCTGGTGGTAAGCCAAGGTTAGAGCTGAAGCACCACCAATGTACTTTAAGTAACCCTTGTTATGCCTACACATCCAACCTGCCAGTGTGTGTCATTCATACATCTTGCATTTTTCTGCTTCTCTCTCTCCATAACCCCAGATGCGATTGCAAAGAATGTATTGCTGTACAGGAGAAGGACAGTGTACTTTAGAGAGTGCCAGGGTGAATACACCTGCTTCATGCAGAACAGGTTTAAACTTTAACAATCTGTTCAGGAAGTCTGTCACAGTGTAGGTTATCTACAGTAGTGGCACTTCTGTGCTAAGTTCCATAATTCAAAGGTTGCAGTGTGACGCTATTACTGAGAGAGAGCATGGAGGCTTTGATGGGATTCTATAGCAAGCAGCTTGACACATTAGGACTCTGTCTTTCATAGGTTCATAGGTTCATAAGTCTGTACTAGGCTAATGGACCTGGAGCCTTTACAAGCCTAGCCCATAGGATTACCTTGGCATCATGCCATCCGACCTTAGTTCCCAGTGCCTCTGTCGAGTAGAGCCACTGGAGTGATCCCTGGGGTGAATTTTCTATTTCCCATCAACTCATCAAGATTTCTCTTGAAGGGGGCCAGTGAGGTGCTCTGTTTGACATGTATGGAAGTATATTCCACAGCATGGGCAGTCTCTAGGTTATAAACCTGTCCCTCCAGCATGTTCTGTTGATTGTGGTAATGAGGTTGAGTTCTCTGGAGTGTGTGGTGCAGAAGGATTGGGATTTCTTTAGCTGTAGCATTTCTAACAGAGCTGGATCAAACTTGGTTTTGTAAGTCAAGCAGAGATCGCCTCTAAGTAGGCAATTTAAGACAGAGAATAGCTGGAGTTTTTTGAGTCTGTCCATGTAGGACAAGTGTTTAAGGCCTAGGATCCTCTTTGTGAGGTAGTTTTCTGGCCTCTCCAGTTGTTGCAGATGTCTAGTGAGCTACATGCCAAATGGAGCATTGTACTCAATGATTGGCCTAATGAGGGAAGAGCAGAGGGCGACAATGACTTCTTTCTTCCTGGATGCAAAACCCTTAGTAATGAGATGTGCCACATAGAAGGACTTTCTGACCACAGTGGCAATGTGGTGGTCAAAACAGAGGTTGCTGTCAACATGTGTTCCCAGATCTCTCATAATGCCTTCTGTGTTCAGTGGACTACCATTGATGTGGTAATTCATGGGAACCAGGATTTTCCCAAAGGGGATGACGACACATTTTTTGGCATTGAGCTTAAGGCCATGGTTCTGACACCAGTCATTGGTCTCATTGAGGCCTTTCTGCAGGATGTCAACATCACTTGGGGAGTTAATAATATCTCCCAACTTACAATCATCCTCGACATTTGTCAGCCAGAGTCCCTTCATGTTAGCCTGAACTTCAGAGAAGTAGATACCAAACAGGAGAGGACCCAGGACCGAACCCTGTGGGACTCCACTCGTGACTGGTCGGAAGTCTGACTTGGAGTCAGTTACTTTCATACTGTAGGTTCTGTCTGTGAGCCAGTTTGCAACCAACCTAGTGATATAGGGGTTGATGCCTAGCTTAGTTAGTTTTTCTATGATTTCTGAGTGGGAAATGGTATCAAACACCTTGTCCAGATCAAGGTAGACTGTATGAACCACCTTGCCTTCATCCACAGCTCTGGTGACTGGCTCAAAGAAGTCGACCAAGTTGAGCAGGCATGATCTACCCATAACAAAACCAAACAATGTGGGATCCAGAGTTTAGAGAGTCCCTATATCCTTGTTTATTAGGTCCATGATGATGCGTTCCATAGCTTTGCCTATCCGACTCGTCAGGCTAATGGGGCGATAGTTCCCAGGGTCTGTAGTCACTCCTCCTTTGTAGAGAGGGATGACTGTAGCAGTCCACCATTTGGGAGGGACAAAGCCTGAGGTGAGGCTGTGACTGAACAGGGCACGCAGGTGAGGTGCCAGTTCACTCTGTAGTTCATGTAGAACACAGCCAGGGATATTGTCAGGTCCCATTGAAGCTGTATTCTTGGCCTTGGACAGTGCTGTTTTCACCTGTGCAGCAATAATACTGGGTGCCTGGAAATCTACTGGTATTGTGATTGGTCCTTTGGGGGGGATTGCCTTCCTTTTTTTGGAGGAGAATGTCTTGGTTCTACTGGGTATGGCGAGATTCATGCATATGTGTACGCATTCGTACAGTGCATTGGTTGTATGATTTGGCATTTGCATGGGTGCCATGAAGTTAGCCACCTCTGTTTTTAGGAGCCCAAAGTTAGCTTTGGAGAAGTTTTTCATGGTAGTTATCTTTGCAGGGGGGGGGGGTGTGGATTTCCTAAGTGATTAGTTTGTGGTCGGCTCTAACCAGGGAGGAGTTGACTATTGATGTAGAGCAACGGTCGCCCATGTCAGTAATGACCAGGTCAAGGATTTTGCTACCTCTAGTGGGGGTAAGAATGAGCTGATCCAGGGCATTGGAATTAATGAATTCCAGGAAATGTTGGGCAAGTGTATTGGTACATGAGTAGTTTTCCCAGTTAATGGAGCAGTAGTTCAAGTCACCCAGTATGAGAGTGTTAGGTTGGACCCTAATATTCTTCAGGGTGCTTAAGAACATGGGGTGTGAGTCTTGGGACATGGTTGGGGACCTATAGCAGGCTACGACCTGAATTGCTGTCTTCCCCAATGTTAGCTGCACCTGAAGTATCTCTGATGCATTATGGTGCTTTACCAGTCTGGAGGTGTGTGCATCCTTTATGAATATGGAAGCACCACCTCCTTTGGAGCTGCAGTCCAAGTTCTGGAGTTGAAATGTGTGGAATGAGTTATAGCCTGGTAGTGCAGGGGTGGTTTCTCCTGCCTTGAACCAGGTCTCTGTTACAGCACAAATGTCAATGTTTTCCATTTTAAGGAGTGCTTCAAGCAAGTGCATTTTAAGATTTAGACTTCTAGTGTTGAGCAGCATGACCCTCAGATTGCATTTGTTTGTAGCTGTGACGGTGGTAATTTGGTCTTTGGAATACTACCTAAAAAAGGCACTATAGGGGTGGCAAGAGCCTTGACTAGTATCTGGAAGCCCAGAGGTGACAGATGCAAGCCATCTCTGGTAAAGCACTGAGGTCTGTCAATTATCTCATCCCAGGCAGACAGATACTGGATCCCCTTAGAATGGCACCAGAAACTTAGCCAGTTGTTGAAATCAATCATTTTCTGCTTGTACTGTGGTATAATTCTGGGTGATGGTAGGATGCTGCTCAGGGCTAGGGTCATACCCACCTGGGCTACATAATCCAAGAGCTCCTCCATGTCTCTTTTCATGTAGTCCAGGGAGGTATGTCTGAGCTCATTCACACATATTTGTACCTGTTGTTGAGGGACCTGAGTGCGTATGTTATGTGGTGGATCCTGGCACCTGACAAGCAGCTGACTGTTACTTTCTCTTTATTCAGCCTAGTGAGTGGGATATCAGTGTGCCTCAATATCGAGTCACCTTTGACTAGTGTGTTGGGCATGCTGTTTTGCCTTAGGGGCTTTGGTTGAGTGGCACACAGTTTAGGAGAGTTATGTGTCTCATGATTAGTGTTGTCTTGTGGTGGGCGAGTGCATTTCTGCCTTGGAAGTCTCTGCTGTTTGGGTAGATTTTTATTGAGAGCCTCCGTTAAGGTGGTTGTGTGGTTTGTGTTTTTATGTGACAGCAGTGCTGGTGTGTGCTCTGGAGGGCTATGTGTTCCATGTGGTGTGGTGCAAATGTTGACCTTCTCCTATTGACCACCTATTCTGGTCTTGGCTGGAGATTGTGTGGCTTCCAATTTAGATATATAAATTAATCTCTCACAAGTCTGAGTTTTGGGAGGTAAGAGGAGAGGGTTGTCGGTGTACATGAGGCAGTTGCTACATTGCCCCAGGATGCCCAAGTTCACCAGGTTAATAGGAGAAAGCACAGAGAACTGACCTTTAGACATGCCTGGAGGGGTGGGCATTAATGGCAAGTACTGGAGCTGTTTCCTTGTTCATAGGTTCATAGGTTCATACTAGGCTATCTGCCCTAGGGCATTTATAAGCCTAGCCAGTGTGTGTTTGGCTTTCGCCACCCATTTTAAATTAATTTTGCTATGCCTTTTTTTGAGGTTAGTATACTGTGCCTCTGTCTAACAGTGACACAGAAGTGATAGCCTGGGTAAACCTACGATCTCCCATCCACTCATCAAGATTCCTCTTGAAGAGAGTCAATGTGGGACTCTGCCTAACCCGGACTGGGATTTTATTCCAGAGTGAAGGGAGCCTCTGGGTTATGAATCTGTCCCTCCAGCATGTCCTATTTATTTCAGTGCTGAGGTTCAAGTCTCATAGCTTGATGGGATTTGGATTTTCTGAGGTGCAGCATGTCCATTAATTCCGGGTTGGACATGGCCTTATACGTCAGGCACAGATCGCCTCTGAGCAGGTGGTATGCCACTGAGTAGAGCTGGAGTTTCTTTAACCGGGCAGCATATGGCATCTGTTTGAGCCCTTTGATCCTCTTGGTGAGGTACTTTTGGGGTCTTTCCAGTTGCTGCAGGTGTCTGGTAAGGTACATCCCAAAAGGGACATTGTACTCAATTATGGGCCTGATGAGGGATGAGTAAAGAGGTACGATGACTTCCCCTGATCTAGATGTGAATTCCTTCATGATTAGGTGGGCTATATAAAATGTTTTTCTAACCACTTTGGCCACGTGGTTGTCAAATGAGAGATTGCTATCAACTTGGGCCCCCAGGTCCCTAATGACTTCTTCTGTACTTAATGGATTACCACCTATGTGGTAATTTGTGGGCACTTTGTTTTGCCAAAGGGGATGACTATACACTTTTTGGCATTTAGCTTGAGGCCATGGCTCTGGCACCAGTTGTCTGTTTCTATGAGGCCCTTTTGGAGGATGCTTGTGTCGGCTGGAGAGTTGATTATGGCCCAGTTTGCAGTCATCTGCGAACTTGGTCAGCCACAGTCCTTCCGTGTTGGCCTGTACCCGAGAAATATATACCGAACAAGAGAGGTCCCAGGACTGAGCCTTGTGGGACGCCACTTGTAACTGGTTTGGAGTCTGACATGGCTCGCAATTCTAACCATGTGCGTTCTGTCCTTGAGTCAGTTTGCAACCCATCTAGTGACATAGGGGTTTATATTTAAGCTGGTGAGCTTATCTATAATGCCCGAGTGGGGTATTGTATCGAAGGCTTTTGCGAGGTCCAGGTACGCTGTGTGGACCACCTTCCCCTCGTCAATGGCCTTGGTGACTGTTTCAAAGAAATCGGCCAGGTTTAAGAGGCAGGATCTGCCCTTAACAAAGCCAAACTGGGTAGGATCCAGTGTCTGTAGGTCCCCAATATCTTTATTTATGAGGCCCATGATGATCCTTTCCATAGCTTTGCAGACCAAGCTAGTCAGGCTTATGGGGTGATAGTTTCCAGGATCCGTTGAGGCACCACCTTTGTGGAGAGGGACCACTGTTGCTGTACGCCACTCTTTGGGTACATATCCTGTAGTAAGGCTAAGATTGAATAGTAGTTTTATGTTTGGGTTTAGCTCTTCTTGGAGTTCATGTAGGATGCAGCCTGGGACACCATCTGGTCCCATTGATGCTGTGTTTTTTGCTTTGGAGAGGGCGGCTCTTACCTGAGCATCTGAGATGTCAGGGGCGCAGCACTCTGTTGGGATAGATATTTGCCCTTTTGGTGGGGAGCGCCGGCCGAGAAGTTTGCACTGAACCTGTCAGCTAGGATGTTGGCAATGTCTGTGGGCTCTGTGTATTTTTTGTCATTTTGGACTAATTCTGAGCATATCTGGGAATTCCCACCCAGGTTCCTAACATAACTAAAGAAAGCCTTGTGATTATCCTTAGTGTCCTGTGCAATTTTTCTCTTGAAGCTGGCCTTAGACGATTTTATGAGTGCCCATAGTTTTTTGCTAATACTCATCAGAGATGCCTTCCCTTTTTGGGATTTTGCTCTATCATGTAGTAGCTTCCTCCTTCTATTGTATAGTTTGTTTATGGCTGGGGTCCACCAGACAGGACGTCTGCCTTTGGAGGATTGGGTCTTGGTTTTATTTGGGATTGCATGATCCATGCATTCCTGAAGGTGTTCATAGAATGCGTTTATAAAGGATTCTACGGTCTGGGCCGTATTTTCCACAGGCCCGGGGGCTTTGAAGGATTTCGCCTCGGTTTTGAGGTGTGTGAAATTTGCTTTAGAGAATTTTTTCACTGTGGTTTTCTGGGCAGGGGGTGGGGTCGGGCTGTGAATATCCAGTGAGATTAGTTTATGGTCTGATCTTACCAGTGAGGGATACACTTCTGGTCTGGAGCATAGTGTCCCCATGTTGGTAATGATCAGGTCCAGTATTTTTTCCCCTCTTGTGGAAGTGGTAACAAGTTGTTCCATAGCATTTGAGTTTATAAATTCTAGGAACCTTTGGGCTAGGGTGTTGGAGCTAGAGTAATGCTCCCAGTCTATGTTTGGGTAGTTGAAGTTGCCCAATATAATGGTGTTTGGAGAGACCTTCATATTTTCCAGTATTCTCAGGAAGGCCAAGTGGGGTTCCTGTGTTTGGGAGGGTGGTCTGTAGCAGGCTATAAACTGGAAGGCAGTTTTACCCACAGTTAGTTGCACATGAATAGTCTCTGATGCTTCGTGCTGTGCCGCCAACCTGGAGGTGTGGGTATCTTTGACAAATATTGATACTCCCCCTCCTTTTGTGGTTCGGTCCAAGTTTTGGGGCCGAAAAGCATGGTATGAGGTATAACCTGGTAGTGCTGGGGTGTTCTCGGGAGCCTTGAACCAGGTTTCTGTTACTGCACAGATATCGATGTTCTCCATGCTAAGGAGAGTTTCGAGTGCGTGCATCTTGAGGTTTAGACTTCTGGCGTTGAGTAGCATTACTCTTAGTTTCTTATCCCTTGTGATACCTATGGAGGTGGGTTTCTCTTTTGAGCCTTGCCTAAAAAAGGCACTATGGGGGTAGCAGAAGCCTTTGCCAATATCCGAAAGCCCAGGGGTGACAGGTGCAAGCCGTCCCTAGTGAAGCATCATGGTTTGTCGAGCATGTCATCCCAGGCTGACAGGCATTGGATCCCCTTTGAATGACACCAACACTTAAGCCATTTGTTGAAATTGATCATCTTGTCTTCATATTGTGGCATCATTCTTGGTGAGGGTAAGATGCTACTCAAGGTCAGGGTCATTCCGGCCTGGGCTACATGCTTAGAGAGCTCCTCTATGTCTCTTTTCATGTAGTCCAGGGAGGTACGTCTCAGGTCATTCACACCAGCATGGACAATGACTGAGTCATATTTGTACTTGCCTTGGAGTGACCTGAGTGCTTGTGTTATGTGATGGATCCTAGCGCCCAACAGGCAGCTCACCGTGACCTTCTCCTTGTTCAGCCTGGTGAGCGGGACGTCAGTGTGCCTGACGATAGAGTCACCTATTACAAGTGTATCAGGTGTGTTGTTTAGCCTTAAGGGCTGTGTCTGTTCGCACACTGGCTTTGTGAGCTATGTGTTGCACGTGTTTTGTTTTGGGGTAGTGGTTGCTTGGGTGTCTGCTGTGGAGGTCTCTGCTGCTTAGGCAGATTTTTATTTAGAGCCTCCAAGTATGTTTTTGTGTGTTTATGTGTTTGGTTTGTTGTTGTGGTAGGTCTATATGAGACTGGAATTGTAGTGAGTGTGGTTTCCTTCTCCTCCTGACTGGTTATGCCAGTACTGAGTTGAGAGAGCTTAGCCTCCAGTTTGGCTATATGGTTGCATCTCTCACATGTGTTGGAATTTGTTGGGAGGAGGAGAGGGTTGTCTGTGTACATGAGGCAGTTGTAACATTGCCTCAAGATTCCCAGATTCACCAGCTGGACTGGAGAGGAGATTGACAACTGACCTTTGGACATGCTAGAATAGTATTGGGAATTCCTTTATAATTGAAAAAAAGGCAATGGGGAACAAGGTACTCAAGGGGAGTTTGTGAGGGTGTAGTGCTTTTAATTTTTTAGAGCTGACTTATATAATTGCTTTAGTGAGCAAATGCCAGGTAACTTAAATGCAATGTGTTACAGGTAACTTAAATGCAAAAACGACAAACAGTAACTTTCTTTCAAGTGAAACAAGGAAATAAGTACAGTAAGCAATGCAGATATCACTAGGGATCCACAGAAGTGCTAAAAGGCCACGTTTTAGGTGGAATTAGCGTTTCAGGGAAATAAACAAGCAACAAGCATACAAATAAAGCTAGATTCAGCAGGCCTGGATCTAGTTTATGCTACAGCAAACAAGGTGTACCAATTTCAGTAAGAAACAGTTAGAATATGCAGGCACTATAAGCCTTTAACCAGAAATTCCCTGCTCAGAAGGGCAGAGTCCAGCCTCTCCTCCCACAAGAGTGCAGACCGCAATCCTTCTTAACGTAAAATAACTGGCCTGAAGCCCAAGTGCTTAAACCAGAACTAATACACTTTTAGAATAACAGACACTGAGCTCTCAATCAGCAGTTCCTAACTTAGAAGGATGTAAGCTACCTGTCCTGCCACCACAGTGCAGGCCACATACCTTCCTAATGTAAAACAACTGGTCTGAAGCCCAAGTGCTTAATCCAAAAGACTTAGAAATGATAGCTACACTTTAATCAAGTTACTACCAGCAGTAATAAATACAACTGAATACTTCAAAGAATGCCTGGATTAGTGCTCAAGTTATACAAACAAAGCTAGATTCAGCAGGCCTGGATCTAGTCTATGCTACAGCAAATGAGGTGTACCAATTTCAGTAAGAAGCAGTTCAAATATGCAGGCACTATAAGCTTTAACCAGAAATTCCCAGCTCAGAAGGACAGAGTCCAGCCTCTCCTCCCACAACAGTGCGGAACACGAACCCTCTTAATGTAAAATAACTGGCCTCAAGCCCAAGTGCTTAAACCAGAATTAATACACTTTTAGAATAACAGACACTGAGCCCTCAATCAGCAGTTCCCAACTTAGAAGGATGTAAGCTACCTGTTCTGCCACTACAGTGCAGACCACAAACCTTCCTAATGTAAAACTGGTCTGAAGCCCTGGTGCTTAAACTAAAAGGCTTACAGTGAGTTACACCAAGCAGTAATAAATACAACTGAGTACTTTTAAGATGACGCAAAAGCAAAATAAAGTAAGAAAAAACACAAATACAGTAAAAGCAGATAATTTTTTTTTTATTTCTTATTTTTTTTGAAAAAGAGAAAGGAGTAGCAGAAACTAAGCTGATTGGCCTTCTCAAATGCTCTCCCTGTACTGGGTAGCTGGGTAGAATGAGGTAATGACACTAGACTGGGAGGAGGGTCCCAGATCAAATTTACACTAGAGGCGGGCAACTGCAAAGCCACCAACTATAAAAACACTATACCAACAGGGAGGGAGGCTGGAAAACAAACTGCAGAAATGTTACTCACAGCTGAAAAGCAGCAGTGAGCCTTTAAATGAAAGTTTTAAACAGCTAAAGAAGCCACTAGAAAAAAAGAGTTTAACTGCAACAAGTTATCATAAACAAACAACCCAACAGATGCTTAATAAGAGTGGACAATTTCCAGTTAATACCTCACACACAGTGAAACTAGCTAGAAAAAATACACAGTACACAAAGTGTAAAACGTTTAGTGCTGGTGACACTATTGTGTGCTACAATAATTTCTACAAGAAGTCTGGTAAAGTGCTAGAGTATTAAGCTAGTAAAAGTGCAGGAGAGGAGAGAACTAGCAGATTTAAGGGGAAAATTGAAGAGCAGACTTTGGCACTGCTCAGAAGCTTACAAACAGTCCTGGATACAGCAAATCTGTATATGGACTAGACTAGTTACAGGAAAGGTGGGAAACAAGCGCAAATGCAGGCTTTTATACCAGAAAGTTGAAAGAGATGGAAAAAACTACCCAAACGACCAATACACTACAATTTCTGGGCCGGAAACCACTCCTCTTGTGGTAGATAGGCTACCTAGTGCTTATTACTCCCACTGATAAGCTAAAAGGCTTCTCTACAACACAGAAAGGCTTGGAGGGCTCAGAAGCTTACAAACAGTCCTGGATAGAGCAAATCTGTAACTGGACTAGACTAGTTACAGGAAAGGCAGGAAACAAGATTAGAATTTTTTTTTTTTTTTTACAGAAAAGCAGCTACAACAGAACTAAAAACAATTTAAGTGCAGTACAAGCTATCATACTGGAGTGTGTAGCAACATTAAAGCAAATACAGTTTAAATAAATGCAATTTATTCCAACTGTATTCTGAACTGTACTCAATTATTGTTTTAGTCAACTCTGAGCATTTAAAAAGTGCCAAGAAATATACTTGTCAGCTGAGAAGCACAATCAGATTACAAAGAGATTCTAGCAAAGTTTTTTTTTTTCTTTTTTTTTTCAAGGAGATTTGGTGGGGAAGCAGAAGATGTTTGTGTGACAGCACACAATATGAGTTGTTAGCATGGAGTGAGAGTGAAGCCTGTTGTAGCAGAGATGTCAAGAAGGTAGCTTATCTGTCTCTAAAGATTTATAACTGCTCAAACTCTGCATAGAATCTAATGCTGTTTTGAAAAATGGAATTAAAACTGCTTTGATCAAACTCACTAAAGGCAGTATAAACACCAGAATAATAAGGCATCCAGAAGTAAGCAGCAGTGCACACAAAAATTCTAGTGCATCCTGTACTGAGGGGTAGGTAAACAAGATCAGATGCAAATGAATTCCAGTGTGCTACAACCTTCAATTAATATTGACAGTTCTTTTGAAAGTTTATAGGCTAGAGCTACCAGGTAAAAAAATGCTGCCACAATGTTTGCTTTTCAAAACAAAAACAAAGACTCTCTGATTAGCTCATTAACTGAAAAGTTGATGTCTGTAAGAGCAAAGATGAGCTAGTAAACAGTAGTCAGCAACATTTCACAAATGTAGACTACAATTAAAGGCCGCGGTGGTGCAGCAGTAGCGTTGTCGCCTCACAGCAAGAGGTTCTCCCGTTCGATTCTCGGCTGGACCGCCTTCTGTGTGGAGTCTGCATGTCCTCCCCGTGGTCGAATGGTGTTCGAAAGACATGCGTAAATGAGCATGCCTTCGGTTAAGGGTGGGCGTTGAGCTGGCACCTCGGCACCGTAAAAATCTACTGCCAATCATTAGCGGACTGGAGTTCCACTGTGGTGACCCCTAACTGGGAAAAGCCGAAAAAAGAACAAGACTACAATTAATGAAATTGGTGAGAGATAGAATTGTCATAATAGCTACTGCTGAACATGACACTGAACTGTTAAGAAGTAAAACTAATCAGTATTAAAAGGATGTAGCACTTTACATGATAAGCTGACTGAGTTTGAAGATGAGAAGAAAAAAAATTAAAAATGCTGGCTGTGTGAGAAGAATGGGACCAGGCTAGGATTAGATAATTTGCAAAGTTTTTTTCATTCGGTATTGAATGAGAAAGGATTTTGGCTTATTGAGATGGATAATCTTCAAAGAACTTCAATGTCAGCAAGAATGAATATTTTAAAAAAGAACTCTCAGTTCAGTATTGTAAAGTTTATAAAGAACATACTTATAAGGAAGAAGAAATTATACTTGCATGGAATTTCAATATCTTTTTTCAGCTCATATGACACAATCACACAAATTTGTGCCTTGTCTGACATTCAGTTTAAATTGTGATGAAAACAGGTAAAACCAATCTTTTGTTATCCTGAAGTGCTAAAAGTTGTCTGAAAACTGGTTCCTTTCCTGTTTTTCAATGAAGCTGAAACCAAGCATGAGCTATTTATATTGGGTTTAATATAGTGGCTCTCTACTGGATACTGCTAATTATATAGACAAACTCTGAGATCACCCAACAGTGGGGTGAGTGCAAAGCAATCAAAAAAAAAAAGATGCCAGCAAACACTCTATTTGAAAGAATGTTCACTCATACAAGTGGTCATTCATTTTTTTTTACAACAGAAAAAATAATTCAGTCATATGGCTACTCTTTCAAACTGCAATTTTATCTATCTATATATGTATGTGGGTCTACTTCCTTTAGTTGAAAACTCATTTCGTTGAAACTCAGATTACTGGGACAAATTAACTGCAAGTTCACTTCACTGAAAACTCATTTGACTGAACCTCATTTCGTTGAATGGTAGTTAACGGCAGTGTGTAGAGTACAGTAAGGCAAGTAAAAGGTATATGCCCTTTTCTCCACTGTAGTGCGATCCTGAACTTAGTATATATATATATATATATATATATATATATATATATATATATATATATATATATATATATATATATATATATATATATATATATATATATATATATATATATATATATATATATATATATATATATATATATATATATATATATATATTAAGAGGGGTGTAGGGGGTCTTCTGGAAAGAGTTATTCATTGGAGTTCTAAGTATCTATGTCTATTGTTTAAAATGTATTGTTTTGAAGCTTTTGGTGAAATATAATATAAAACTGAAATAGGTGGACCACTATGCCCCCCACACCCCCCAATGTGGGGGGGTGCCCCCTACCCTTCTTACTATATATACTAAGTGCAGGATTTCACTACAGTGCTACTGTACTTTACTCACTGCCACTACTACCATTTGACAAAATGAGTTTCAGTCAAAGGAGTTTTTAGTAACGTGAACTTTGAGTGAATTGGTCCCAGTCATCTGAGTTTCAACAAAATGAAGTAGACCCATGTATGTATATAGTTTCTCTAGTACTGATCTATTTTAGAGAAAATTGAACTCTGTATTGTCCATACATCATACTTACTGGAGCAGTTTTTTGAAGATTTCACAAGAAATATATTAGTGTTACAAGCTTTATAAGCCAAACAGTATAGGTTATCTAGAGTATGAAATGCTATTTCAGCTCTGACTACTCCCCTTACTGGAAAAGTAATGTTGTACATTCTTCCCTGGCAATATTTAGACTAAATCAATGAAGTGAAATGACAAAAGCTTTCTTTATAAAAACTAATAGCAAACTTAATAGTGTGGCCTTGGAAATAGACATTTGAACCTGTTCAGGTCTTTCCTTTGTCATTAATAGAAAGGGTACATCCTTCTACAAAAAAATGCTGAATAACTAATTCAGCAATTCTACAGGAACAGTCACTAACCTTGTCTGAGATTATTACTTCTGTTTAATAGTCTATTAACTAAGCATAGATATCCTCTAAAGAACCTCTAATTATTTAAAGCAGTGTTTTTCTTTTTTTTTAGCCAGGCTATGTTAAACCCTGATGTAGAAACTTCTTTCATTGTCTTTTTGCAATACGCTGCCTGTCAATATCTGGTATCTCTTCTTCCGTGACTGGTCCTGTAAGTCTTTTTTCCCCGTAGGGTGACATTTGGGACAACAAAGATCAACAAGGACAAGGACAATTATTTAAACTAAAAGTGTTCCAGATACTTTTCTTATCAACAACTTTGCTGAAGACTAAAAAAGTTAGCTGAGAACTTAAACTGATCTCTCATGAAATATAACTTCTCCAAGATTCAGCAATCTCAGCTTTAGTCATCCTTAGTAAAAGTGTAGAAGGAAAAGTTAATAGAAACATACTGACTGAGGAGTTTGCCTTTGATGCACTGATTTGATAAACACTATCTTCGGTGAGCAATCTTCAGAAAGAGCAGTATCATACATAATAAACTAAAACTAGACTGGAACCATCATGCTGTTTTTTCTTTCCCTGCATACACATACTGCTGACCCTCCATTTCCAGGACTATTAATTACTATGTTTTCAAGAACCAACTTTAAATCACTTGGGCAGCTAGCATTCCTTTGTTAAAACTGTTTTATTTGTTCCTACTGAAGGGGAAAATAATTGCTTTGTTATTTAACAATTAAGTGCAAAATCATGCATGCTTGGAGTAGTTCAAAGGGACACAATGGCTTTTACAATGATTACATCTGTCAAACAGGGTTATGACAAAACTCACAACTACAACCTGGCTGGAATATTCTCAATGCCTTTGGGGCTAAGCTTCATATGTTTTACTGCTCTGCTCTGCCAGGGGATGCACTTGGTGAAGTAACACAATTATTTACAAACTCCCAGAGACAGAACAAAGATAATTAAATACAGATATAAAGTTTCACAAAACATAGTCAAAATATGTTTTCTTAGAAATGTGGTGACAGTGCTCCATTTTAGTATGTCCTTTGAACACTGATTAGCAATAACATTTGTTTAAATCTACGTTTTGTAGTACACTATTGTGTGTAGATATTCTAGCCTTTTCAACTTTGCTCCTTATTCAGTCCCACAGGACTATAATGTTCCAGTCATTTCACAACAGTATTCATGTATGTGGTAGTGTTTCACAAATTGTAAATGTAATGCATTGAATAAAATAAGACTAATGTGACAATATAGTACACAATCATTGCATGTGTCAAGAGATAAAGGACATATCTTCAGAGCTCACTCAGATCATTTTAAGTGTATTCTCACTGTGTGAAGATTGGGTGAAGGCTGCCAGCCTAGCCAGATAGAATTTTGGAGATAATTCTGTCATCTGTAAATATTAATGTAAACCACAGGCTTGTTGTCTTAAATGGTAAAAATAGTGTTACATGTGGAACTGGAAATAAATGTATCAACAACGCACAAAGTAAAGCATGTTGTGACCCTTTGATGTTAAAACTCGGAGTCAGTAAGTCTAGTGTGAGGCATCCTGCCTATTGTTTTAAGGCCAGAGTTAATGGCCAGAATTTGCATGCATAAATGTCCTAATTTCTCTGTTTTCTGCCCAGGGGTGAAGTATGTAAATGTAGTTCTGTTTGCCTGGGAACCTAGGGAAGTGTGAAGAATGATGTAATGTGAACCAGCAATGTGATTTTAAAAACAGAGAGATCAGAGAGCATTAAGCATTTTTGTCTTGACCATCCAACTCACTAGCACTGTCTTGCTCTATGTGTAAGTTTATCTTAGACTTGTGTTTTCTCTTAGAAAAAGCTAGAAACTAGGAAGATTAGACTAATTGTTTTTCTGTGATGTCAGAACTGTACTACTGAATTATTTTTAAGTATTTCTCTGTGATCTCTGAACTCTTGACTAGCACTGTGTAGTAAAACATATTGTCTTGTGTTTTGACTCTTTGTTATTAAATATTTTTAAACCCTTTCAACTGTGGCTGTTATTGTAGAGATAATTTAAGCTCTTTAGGGTACTTGCATGCCTTTGGTAAAATTGTACAAAGTCACTTCAATAGCTTTAGCCCTGGGTTATACTACCAATTAAATAATAATATTGCACAGCGATAATTGGACACCCTTTTAAGGGCCTTTGAGTAGCTGATACATATTAGTGGATGGTGGCAGCTGGTACTGCTATATAGTCTGGGAAAAAGAGGCACAGCTGGAGAACCTGTGCCAGCCTTCCCCAGGAGTGTCTGTGTGGTTGTATAAACTCTTCTCAAAGTGTGTGTGTGTGTGTGTGTGTGTGTGTGTGTGTGTGTGTGTGTGTGTGTGTGTGTGTGTGTGTGTGTGTGTGTGTGTGTGTGTGAGTGTGAGCTACTTGGGCAGGGAAACAAAGTACTGGTTGGACAGAGAGGGTGCTGGCATTTTTAGCTTGCCCACTAGGCTGACATCTAGACTCTATAGCTGTGCCAGTGGGGAGTCTTATTGGGGACCTGGAGAGCAAGGGAGCCACTAGCCCCAGATTGACTGTGATCTCTGTGTGCTCTTAAGGGGAATTGCACTTTACTGTGTGTATTTGTTATCCTTTCCTCCTATATGATACACCCCTCACTGGTGTTAGTGGTGAGGATTAAGGCTCCTTGATTGCTGGCCCAGGGCATGGGCATCACATATTAATTGTTTGGCAGTGGTGGGATATCCACACCACATATTAATTGGTTGGCAAATACTAATTGGCTTGTAGTGGTGTGGGTAGGGTGACTTCCTGTAGCTTGTGTACAGTGAGCTCTGAAAGTATTATGTACTTTAAATCAGCCACAATTATTTTATTTTTTTTTTGTTAGCTTAGTTAGTCAGGGTGAGCAGGCAGCATGTCAGCAGAGGAGTATGGCAAGCTGACAAGGAGCTAGCTGGAGGAGATGTGCCAGGCTAGGGGACTGGTGCCTGGAAACCTGACTAAGGCAGACCTGATTGTGCCTTGGTTACAGCTGCATCAGAAAACAGCAACCAGGAGGACAATCAAACTGGCAGTGGAGATATAATACCCTTGGAGAATGAACAGCTCAACCTTTCTGCAGAGGACTTAAAATCCAACTGGGGCTAAAGAGACTTGAGTTAGAGGCCAGACATTTGGAACTAGAAGCAGCTGAGAGAGTAACGGGTCTAGAGAGTGAGGACAAGGAGAAAATGAGACATTTGCAGGCTGAGGAGAATGAGAGACTGCTACACCTGGAAGCTGAGGAAAAGAAGAGGCAGTGGCAGCATGAGAAGGAGATGCTGACTCTTTTCCAGAGTAATGGAGGTAATGGGGAAGGGAGTAACTGGACCCCAGAAACACAAAAGGTCAGTAAATTTCTTCCACAGTTTAAAGATGGGGATCATTTTGATAGTTTCATTGATATGTTTGAGAGGGTATGCAAACAGTATGGTGTTGACCAAAAGCTCTGGGTATGGTTCCTGACCCCCTTACTCCATGGTAAAGCTGCGACTGTTTTGCCAAAAATGTCTGACGTTGCATGTTTTGATTATACTGCTGTTAAAAATAACTTGTTAGAATTGTTTAAGCTAACACCTGAAACGTATAGGAAAAAGTTCTGTGAGCATAGACACAAGGCAGATGAAAGTGTGTGTGAATATATTGCTGAACTGAGCACTTTTTTCCATAGGTGGGGGAGTGCATGTCAGGTCACCACTTTTGAAGGGCTGGCAGATCTTTTGGTGAGGGAACAATCCCTTAGCAGTTTGTCTGAGGACATGAGGATCTGGTTAGCTGACGGACAATGTGCCACTTCAGATGAGTTGGGGAAGAAGGGAGACCTGTACCTGGCAAGCAGGGCATCCCTGCACAGGAAAGGGACTCCCAGTACTGCTCATGTATCTAAAGGAACCCAGGGTGGGCAGCACAGACTGCCCCAACAGAATCTGCCAGTAGCAAGGGAAGCCACTAGTCCAAGTACACATCCAGGAGGTAGGGTTAAATGTTTTGAATGCAACCAGTGGGGCCATGTGGCATACAGGTGTCCACAGAGGCAAGGTGTGGAGCAAAAGGTGAGGGAGCCAGTAAGTGGGAAAGACAAAATGCCAATAGTAGGTTGCCTTGAGACAACAAGAGTACCACGCTACTATCCTACAGATGGCCTGATAAGGAAATATTTGGATGAGGCAGTACCATGTGTTTGTGCAGTTATATGCAGTCAGGCTAGGAGACAAGCATGTGGGTCTAGTAGCCTGGGGAGACCCAGACAGACTGCATACTTGCAGCCAGGACTGGTGAGGTGGTTACTTCAGGGAGGGTGCTACCCTGTAGCAGTGAAACTGAAGGTGAGCCCCAGCTGCTTGGGGGTACTGATGGTCCCTTGGACAGAGTGACTGCAAAGGTAGAGGTGAGTAGTAGTACCCAGGCTGACAGCGAGGCTCCACTGTCAGAGATGCCAGACTTCCTGCGGAAGAGGAGCTGGGAAGGTTACAAGGAGAGAGTTGGAACAGGCTCAGCTCTCAGGCCCTGCATTTCAAGGCCTGAGCCAGATAGCTAGGGGAGGCACCTGATTCTCAAGGAAAGGGGGAATCTGTATAATGGGACAAAGGGTTACTGTACAGAGAGTGGACCCCTGAGGGAGGGCTAGAAGGTTTGAGAGTACAGCAGTTGTTAGTGCCTAGATCCTACCATCTGGCACTTCTAGCCGTAGCCCATGATATTCCCTTTGCAGGTCATATGAGCATAAAACATACAAAGAGGCATATTATGCAGAACTTCTATTGGCTGGAATTTCCAGAGATGTAACAGGGTGCTGTAGGACCTGTGAGCAGTGCCAATAGGTAGGCAAGGCAGGAGACAAGGTGAGAGCTCCTTTGATGCCTTTGCCTGTGATTGAGGAGCCATTTCAGATGGTAGCTATGGATATTGTGGGTCCTCTGAGTACCACAAGTTCCACAGGGAAAAAGCATATCCTAGTTGTAGTGGATTATGCTACACAATACCCTGAGGCTGTGGCTTTGTCCTCCATTGAGGCAGAGAAGGTGGCAAATGCATTCTTAGAGATTTTCAGTAGGGTAGGTTTCCCTAAAAAAATACTGACTGACAGAGGTGCCAATTTCATGTAAGATCTGATGGCTTGTCTGTGGAAGTCCTGTGGGATGAAGCACATGAAGACCACCCCCTACCATCCCCAGACTAATGGTCTTGTTGAGAGGTTAAACTCTACAATCAAGTCCATGCTACAGGCATTTGCAGATCAGTTTAAGAGGGAGTGGGACAAATATTTGCCCCACCTGTTATTTGCTTACAGAGAGGTTCCCCAGGAATCCACAGGTTGTTCACCCTTTGAGTTATTGCATGGGCATGGGGTGTGCAGACCTCTAGATTTAATTTGAGATGAGTGGAAAGGTGAGTGCGAGTCTCACAAGGAGTCTGTTGTGGCATACATCCTAAACCTCAGGACAAGGATCAGGGAACTCATGGGCTTGGTCTTGGAGAACCTGGTAGAAGCCCAACACCAGAACAAGTTATGGTATGACAGGAATGTGCAAGCTAGAGAGTATGCAGTGGGCAGCAGGTAATGTTTTTCATTCCTGTCAGACACAGCAAGCTGCAAGCAGCTTGACAGGGACCCTACAAGGTGGTAAGAAAGGTAAGTGATGTTAGCTATATGGTGGAAATGCTAGGCAGAAGGCAGGGGCACAAATGGTACCATATTAACATGATGAAACCTTACCATGATAGGGAGGCCCTTGTGCTGAGCATTTGCAGTGGATTGCAGGAGGAGTCTGAGGGAGATCTGGTGACTGATCTCCTCAGTGAGGCTCAGGCTGACTCCTCAGTGGAAGAGGTAGTCATGTCCCAGCAGCTATCTCTTACCTAGGTTTGAGAAATCTGAGCAGTGTTGCAGGAATTTGGGGACATCTTTACTGGAAAACCTGGGTGCACCCACCTGGGGCAGCACCAGATGAATACAGGACCCCAAAGGCCTATTAGGCAGTCCCCTTATACAGTGCCTCAGAGAGTCAAGCATACTCTGAGGGAGGAGGTACAGGAGATGTTGGAACTAGGTGTGATTCAAGAGTCCAATAGTCCTTGGGCCTCCTCAGTGGTGCTGGTGCCAAAGAAGGATGGCAGAACCAGGTTGTGTGGACTACAGGAAATTAGTCACACAGAGTCAGATGCTTACCCCATGCCTAGGACAGATAAAGCCCTAGAGCAGCTGGGTGGGGCTAAGTATTTTACAACCATTGATCTTACCAAGGGTTACTGGCAGGTGCCCTTGACTCCCAGTGCTAGAGGGAATTCAGCCTTTGTGGTTCCTTTGGGTTGTATGAGTTGACAAAGATGCCATTTGGGATGAAGAATGCCCCAGCAACTTTACAGAGGCAGGTAGATCATATCCTAGCAGGAGCAGGAGGGTTTGCCCTTCCTTACCTAGATGATATTGCCATCTACAGCCATTCTTGGCCAGAGCACCTTCAGCATGTCAGGGAGGTGCTGGGCAGACTACAGAGGGCAGGGTTGACCATTAAGCCGAGCAAATGTCAGGTGGGTTTTGCAGTGGTCTCCAACTTAGGACATAGAGTGGGGAGTGGTAAGATAAGGCCAGAACCTGCCAACATGGAAGCCATTCAGGCATGACCTGCACCTGTTACCAAAAAGCAGGTGAGGACATTTTAGGGACAGCAGGTACTACAGAAAGTTCATCCCCAGTTACAGTACCATAGCTGCTCCCCTCACAGACCTGACAAGGAAGAACAGGCCAGATAAGGTAGTGTGGACCCCAGCATGTGAGCAGGCATTCCAGAAGCTGATAGAAGCTTTGGGAGGACCATGTGTGTTAGCCAGTCAAGATTACAGCAAATAATTTGTTGTGCAGGTGGATGCTTCAAACCATGAGGTGGTGGCTGTACTTAGCCAGATTTTTTCAGAGGGGGAAGAGCACCCAGTGGTTTATCTCAGTTGTAGGCTCCAACCCAGGGAGCCATGCTATGCAGCTGTAGAAAGTGAATGTCTAGCCATAGTGTGGGCACTGCAGAACCTTCAGCCATATCTGTATGGAAGGAAATTCACTGTTATGACAGATCACAACCCCCTAACATGGTTAAACAGAGCCAGCCATCAAAATGCCAAGTTGCTAAGATGGAGCCTGGGGTTGCAAGCATATGATATGTCTGTGCAGCACCGCAGTGGGATTAGCAATGCCAATGCAGATGGGCTCTCAAGACAGGGAACGGGGTAAGGTATACTCAGATAAACCTAACTCCTTCAAGCAGCATTTCTCAAAGGTTACTTGAAAAACTAGCTTGAGTTCTCCAGGGAGGGAGATATGTGAAGATTGGGTGAAGATAGATGAAGGCAGCCAGCCCACCCAGATAGAATTTTGGAGATAATTCTGTCATCTGTAAACATTAATGTAAACCACAGGCTTGTTGTCTTAAATGGTAAAAATAATGTTACATGTAGAACTGGAAATAAATGTATCAACAGTGCACTCTACTGACCAAGTAAAGCATGTTGTGACACTTTGATATTAATACTCGGAATCAGTAAGTCTAGAGTGAGGCACCCTGCCTATTATTTTAAGGCTAGAGTTAATGGCTAGAATTTGCATGCATAAATGTCCTTTATTGCTCTGGTTTCTGCCCAGAGGTAAAGTATGTAAATGTAGTTCTGTTAGCCTGGAAACCCAGGGAAGTTTGAAGAATGATGTAATGTGAAACAGGAATGTGATTTTAAAAACAGAGAGAATCAGAGAGCATGAATCATTTTTGTCTTGACCATCCAACTCACCAGCACTGTCCTGTTCTATATGTAAGTTTATCTTAGACTTGTGTTTTCTCTTACAAATATCTAGAAACTAGTAAGATTAGACTAATTGTTTTTCTCTGATGTCAGAACTGTACTACTGAATTATTTTTAACTATTTCTCTGTGATCTCTGAATTCTTGACTAGCACTCTGTAGTTAAAACATATTGTCTTGTGTTTTACCTATTTGTTATTAAAAATTTTTAAACTCTTTCAACTGTGGCTGTTTTTGTAGAGATAATTTAAGCTCTTTAGAGTACTTGCATGCCTTTGGTAAAATTGTACAAAGCCACTTCAATAGCTTTAGCCCTGGGCTATACTACCAATTGGATAATAATATTGCACAGTAATAACTGGATACCCGTTTAAGGGCCTTTGAGTAGCTAATAAATATTAGTGGGAGGTGGCAGCTGGTACTAACGTATAGTCTAGGATTATTGTTGGGGAATATAATAAAGTGGAAAGGAGATTTGTATGGGCAATTGCAGACTTAGCTAGAGGGTAAGGCAAGCTTTATTCCTATATAGGGAACCTTGCTTTTTATTAACAGTTTTGATGGTTTGGTTGATGTGCACATCAAACTTAAGGTTGCTGTCAATTATGACACCCAGGAGTTTGGTATATTTATCCGGTGAGATTATGGTCCCATTGTTGGATGTTATAGAAAATGAGAGTTGGGGGTGTGTGTGAGTAGGAAAGAATAGCAATAGCTTTGTCTTATTGGAGTTTAGTAACAGTTGATGATTTAAGAGCCAATTTTCCACTATGTTAAAGGTTTTCTGGGTTAAAGATAGCAGATCTGTAGGGGTAGAGGCTGCGCAAATCAGAGTGGAGTCATCGGCGTATTGTATACAGGTAGCATCTGGGATAGTCTGTAGGTCATTGATAAACAGTGTGAAAAGAAGGGGCCCTAATATAGAGCCTTGAGGGACACACACACACACACACACACACACACACACACACACACACACACACACATATATATATATATATATATATATATATATATATATATATATATATATATATATATATATATATATATATACATTATAAAAAGACTGAATCACAAAATCAGAAAAAATACACACAAAAGCATGTTTTATGCAGGGGAGTAAGCCTGCCTGTACCCACCACATCTGAGATTGCACAACAGTGGGGAAGGGCAAGTTCCCTCTCCCCTATTTACCACAATTTCATACACACAGCAGCCAGGAGCTTGTAAACCAAAGAGAAAGGAATGTTCACTCTTTTAAATGCTCAGTATTATCCCACAATGTGCTTTCTCCATTTTTACTTTCTCTCCTACTTTATACCCTCTGTAAGCATAGTATTGATAAATGGAATCTCTTATCCTTGATATAATGTTTTGTAATGATTTTTGTCCCATTCACAACTCACAAAATGTATATATGTAAATTTTCTGATGTGATTTTTTGTTTTCTGTTTTCAAATGCTGCTATGATGTCTCTCTTTTTTTTTTTTGTATAACATTCTTCTTATTGTTAATTATGTGGAGCTTTTCTCCCCGGGCCTCTACTGTAAATGGGCCTCGTCCAGTTGAATCATCCTGGTTAACAAATGTAAAATAAATAAAATAAAATGAATATGAGACTATCAGAATACATATTTTATTTAATGATGCAGTTTGCACTAGTCCCTTCCATTCATTCTGAGACATTGCTCCACACGAAAACACTTACCACAAACAGTAACAGACATTTCTCCAGATCCAATACATTCCAATGTTGCATGTTTAAAACAAGTAGCACAATGCAAGAAATGTTTAAATACAGTTTACTTATTTATTTATCTACTTACTTAGTACCTTATTTATTTTTGTGAACTTGGTGCAGAACACTGATCCTTACAGACCATTTTCAGACTTATACTGTGGTTATAGCCTTAATCTAAACTAGTTAATGTATGCTATCATAACAATTCCTTAAAATTCAGTCTCATTAATTTTTTTATTGAGAGCAATAGTGTAAAAGTAGAGTTTCACAAAGCTGAAGTAAACAAATAGCATACAAACAGATATTGCAAGATGTTAAGTATTGTTAATTCTCCTCCATATAAACCCTCAACCTATTTACTGAATATACACCAGGACCTTGCACATAGGAACAGATTGGAGATTAGTAGAAATGAGGGCAAGATGAATGAGGATGGAAATATAAGAGAACGGTTTTATTTAGAGAGGTGGAGTGATGCAAGATAAGTAAAAGAGCATTTTTATTTTTTTATTTACATTTGTTGACCGGGCTAGTCTAGCTGGAGATATTTCCATTTTCAGTAGAGGCCCGGGGAGAAAAGCTCCACAGAAGTACAAATTAATACATATGTAAAAATCAACATACATAGCAAGAAAACAGTTAGTACATAGGTTAGTATTAGTTAAAAACAGCAAAATTCTTAAAACTCTTTGAACAAATTAGTACAACAAGAAAGAGTTACAACCACACACAGAGAAATACAAACAGCTTTGTACAGGATAAAAATTCTTATAGATAAGAATACAAATAAGAGGAAATAAAAGTAGAGTAATAAGAATTAGGTAAGGAATAGGATGGGTTAGATGAGAAGAGAGCATGTTAAGATAATAGGAAAGGAAGAGGGCAGGGTGAGAGGGGAGAAGAGAGAGCTAGGTGGAAAAAAGAGTAAAACAAGAAGAGAGAGAGAATGTTTAGGTAAGTAGTAGTAATAGAAAATTAATCAGGTTTACAACATGAGCAAAGCCAGTGATTCTGGAAGTGTAGTTTAACATTTTGTTTGAAGAGAGGTAAAGAGGAAATCATTGTTATGTTTGTAGGTAACATATTCCATTTTATACCTACAGAATTGGTGAATAGGGAGTCACCAGCAGTGTTATTAGATTTTATAGACCTAGTCAAGAGTTTACTAGAAGAGCGGAGACAGTTTAGGTTGTTATAGGGGATTATGAGTTGGGAGAGTATAGGAGTGTTGTTTGGATGGTACAATATTTTATGGGCCAAAATGAGTTGATGGAAAGCAAGAAAGTTTTGAATTTCTAGCCAGCCAAGTTGTTTCAGGTTAAGACAATGATGGGTTCTATAGGGGTTGCTAGTAGCAAAGCGGCCAATCTTATTATACCAGCTAGCCAATTTATTAAGTATGTTTTTCTTGAGGTTTGTAAAGATGGGTGAAGCATAAAGAAGAGTAGAAATAAGATGGGAGTGAGCAATCCTAGTTCTAGTAGTTGGTGTAAGAAATGGTCTAATTGATACAAGGATCCTATTTTTCTGTTGACTAGTTTAATGGAGTTGTTAATATGTTGGTCAAAGAGAGATTATTATCGATGGTAATACCTAACAGTTTAGTTGTAGAGTCAGGTGAGATGACAGTGGCACTGTTGGAGGAGATAGTAAAGTTTAAGGGGGAAGTCCTGGAAGTGGGGGTAAGAGAAGAAGTTTAGTTTTTAGCATTTAGTAAGAGGAGTTGACTAGAGAACCATGTTTCTACGGTATTAAAGACTTTTAGTAAGAGAGATAAGTTCAGAAGTAGAAGATGCTGAGCAGATGAGGGTAGAATCATCAGCATATTGAATGCATGTTGCTTGAGGGATTGTTGTTTGAAGATCATTAATGAAGAGGGAAAAAAGAAGTGGGCCAAGGATAGAGCCTTGTGGAACTCCGATAGAAACAGGCAGAAAAGAAGAAATGTGGTTATCCCAAAGAACTGCCTGTTTTCTATTTGTGAGATAGGAATTAAACCATTTAATGGTTGGGGAATCAAAAGAGAGAGATTCAAGAGTCTTACTTAATAAACTGTGGTTGACCATATGAATGCTTTAGAGAGGTCAATGAAAATGGCTGAAGAGAGTAAGTTGTTGTTACGGTTCTGATTAATAGTGTCTACAAAGGAAAGCAAGGCAGTAGTCATACTATGATGAGGTCTAAAGCCATGTTGACAGTTTGCTATAATGCTATGAAGAGAGAGATATTGTAAAAGTTGATGATGGATACATTTCTCCATAATTTTAGCCAAGGGTGAGAGGAGAGCAATAGGTCTATAGTTAGAATAGTCAGTGGAGTTTCCTCCTTTATGAAGTGGAATAATATGAGAGGCCTTCCAGATATCAGGAATGATTTCATCTTTGATGGTCCTATTGATGAGAATCGATATAGGGTATGAGATGACCTTGGCAACCTTTTGAAGAAATAGTGAAGGGAGCTTGTCAGCAGAGGGGGTACAAGGTTTTAGTTTAAGAAGGAGTCTGTAAATATAAGATGTGGAGATAGGTTGTAAAGAGAATTTAAAGGAAGAGTTAGTTAGCTTACTTGGTAGGCAGAAGTTGTCGGCATTTAGTTGTTTTGCTAAGGCTTGTATAGTTTCAGTGAAGAAGGAGTTAAAAGTGTCTGCAGTTTGTTGGGGGGTATCAGGGTCGGCGTTAATTGGGGAAGGTGTTTTAGAGGTACCTGGGGAGAGAAGTTTATTGACTGAGGACCAGAAGAGTTTCATGAGTAGCATGATGAAGGCTACTCTGTTATCATGGTATGTTTACTGTGGCCAGAAGTTTACAAAGATTTGCATGCTGACTGATTTTAGGTGAGTTTTTAATTTATGAAATATTTGCAATTTGTATCTTTGAAAAGGTTTATTTATTTATTTTTTTTTTAGTTTTGCTTCACCTTTTAGAATGTTGGTTATGCCAGCAATATGTTATCAGAAAGGAACATAGGATACATAGTGTGAGACTGTATATACTTGGAGAAGAAATTGAAAATAAGGTAAAAACAACATTCACATCTCAGTTTTTTCCCCAAGTCTAACTGCCATGGCAAGATTCTGGTAATCTTTCAATGATTAATGTTTTAAGCAATGATCAACTGACCAGTGACAAACAATAGGCTTACTGTGTAAACCACAGATATATGTGCATCATACAAGCATTTATATTAACACACTGGCTGAGTAGTAGTACCTAAGTAGCAATCTTTGTAGATATATATATATATATATATATATATATATATATATATATATATATATATATATGTGTTGTATATATTTTCTGCAGAGCAGAACTATAGTCAACCCCTCAATACCAAATGAGAAAGTAATACTGGCACAGCATAACTATAATCGTAAAAGTAAGAAATAATATTGCCATTAAAGTGAGACCACATCCAAACCAAATAATGTACCTGCGATGTTTGAAAATCATTCAGACATTCTGAGGATTGAGATAAGTTCAGAAGAAGGTAACTATTGGGAAACATAAAGAAGCATTTACTGATAAAGGGTTAATGGATACAAAAATCAGATCTGAACAAAAACGCAGTGGAGTGGTGATCCTATGGACAGACCTATGCATCCAAAGCCCTATCAAATAAACAAGAGAAAGGAAGGAATGCATCTTCTGCTGTGCTGCCTTATAAGTCAAATATACAACCTAATAGCTATGTGACTATCACAAACATACCACACATACCAAATGCCAATTATAGAGTAAACAGGAAAGAAAAACAAGTGTTTGTACAAAGAATGGAAACCCTTGGGAGGTATTGCAGCTGTTGGATTTATAACAGGAAAATCTACAGGTTGTGGTGTATGAATGAACAGGTGAAAGGCAAAAAAAAAAAAAAAAACTGCTGAAGAAGAAAGCTATGTGGACAAGCTCCACACCCATCTACTGTGAAAAAGTGAGGCTTACAAACAGTTAAATCATTGAAGAATGCATGCAGAACAAAAATATATTAGATAGTCAATGGTGGTGGTGCTGCGGTAGCATTGTCACCTCACAGTAAGACGTTGGCCTGTTGGATTCTCAGCTAGAATGTCTTCTGTGTGGAGACATGTGTGAATGGGCGTACCTTCATTGAAGGTTGTGCATCAGGGCCGGCAACTTGGCACATAAAAATCTACTGCCAATCATTAGTGGACCAGAGTTCCGCTGTGACGACTCCTAACCGGGAAAAGCCGAAAGACACAACAACATTGTTAATTTTCAGACACAGAATGATTGCTATTACCAACATATGTACAAATGTCCAAGTCATACAGGTTGAGCTGAACCCACATTTTCTTGCAGAAGGCTGTCATAAAAATAAAACACAATGGTGTCAGATCGATTCAGTGCCAACTTCACCCCCCTCTCACCCCCTAAATGGCCCATCTCAATACCGGAAGATTGCCAAATTCCAGTAATAACGGCCACACAGGTGCAAAACGCACTCTCTAAAGCCAAGAATACAGCATCCATGGGACCAGATGACATCCCGGGCTGTGTACTACATGAACTACAATATGAACTGGCACCTCACCTAAGTGTCATGTTTAATCATAGCCTCACCTCAGGTTTCGTGCCCACTGAGTGGCGCAGAGCTACAGTTATCCCAATCCACAAGGGGATCCACCTTGGATCCCGGAAACTACCGTCCCATCAGTCTGACAAGCCTTATCTGCAAGACCATGGAGCGTATTATCATGGAACTTATAAACAAAGACATTGGCAACCTTCAAACACTGGACCCCACCCAGTTTGGGTTTGTGAAGGGCCGATCTTGTCTCCTGAACCTGTTTGACTTCTTTGAATCAGTCTCCAGAGCCATGGACAAGGGTAAGGTGGTCCACACAGCCTATCTAGACCTTGCCAAGGCCTTTGACACCATCCCCCACTCTGGAATCATAGATAAACTTACTAAGTTGGGTATTAATCCCTATGTCACCCAATGGGTTGCTAAATGGCTTACTGATAGAACCCACACTGTAAAAGTAGCAGACTCCAAATCCAGCTCCAGACAAGTGACAAGTGGAGTACCTCAGGGTTCAGTCCTGGGGCGCTCTTGTTTGGCATCTACTTCTCTGAAGTACAGGTCAACACTAAGGGACTCTGGCTAACGAAGTTTGCAGATGACTGCAAACTGGGAGCCATTATTGAATCCCAAATGATGTGGATACTCTACAAAGGGCCTTACAGAAACAGATGCTTGGTGCCAGTGCCTTGGGCTGAAGCTCAATGCCAAGAAATGCATTGTTATCCCCTTTGGGAAAAACATGTATCCATAAATTACCATATAGGTGGCAGCACACTAAACACAGAAAGTGTGATAAGAGACTTAGGGACACAGGTGGACAGTGGTCTCACCTTCGATAACCACATCGCCACAACAGTCAGGAAATCCTTCTATGTGGCACACCTCATCACGAAGGGCTTTTCATCCAGAAAAAGGAGGTCATTGTCCCACTGTACTCATCCCTCATTAGACCCATTATAGAATACAACGCCCATTTGGTATGTACCTCTCAAGACATCTGCAACAACTGGAAAGGCCTCAGAAATACCTCACTAAAAGAATCACAGGCCTAAAGCAGATGCCCTACGCTGACCGCCTTAAAAAACTCCAGCTATACTCTGTCGCATATCGTCTACTCAGAGGCGATCTCTGCTTAACATACAAGGCCATGTCAAACCCAGAGCTGTTGGACATGCTACACTTAAAGAAATCCCAATCCCTCAGAGCAACACGCTCCAGGGATCTAAACCTTATCATCACAATAAACAAAACATGCTGGAGGGATAGGTTCCTGACCCAGAGACTCCCCAGACTCTGGAATAGATTGCCCATACATGTCAAGCAGAGTGCCTCGTTGGACCTCTTCAAGAAGAACCTTGACGTTTGGATGGGAGAAAGGAAATTCACCCCAGGGATCACGTCAGTCGCCCTGCTAGACAGGGGTCCAGGAAAGTAAATAATGTGGGAAGAAATAGCCAGGGAATTGTTATGGCTTGGCTTTAAAAGGCCCTAGGGCTGATAGCCTAGTACCAACCTATGAACCTATGAACCTATGGTATTGTTAAAAATGCAAAAAACATGTATAATTATGTGCATGAGACAAAGTACAGTGTGCACCATGAATATCTGCAGGAAAACATGTATGATGATAAT
Source organism: Protopterus annectens (assembly GCF_019279795.1). Taxonomy (NCBI): domain Eukaryota; kingdom Metazoa; phylum Chordata; order Ceratodontiformes; family Protopteridae; genus Protopterus; species Protopterus annectens. Next base: position 1,680,048,997 of record NC_056739.1, on the reverse strand, counting down.
GAGAAAGGTCACAGCAAAAAGAACAGTGCGGTGTAATGTTAAAAACACCATAAAGAACATCCTTTTTCATCTGAATGTGTCTTCACAGTGCTACATCCAAAAGGGCAGCAACAGGTGCTAGAAGCACATGCAACAAACAGATAACCCATCTGTAGTATCATATGTGATTTAGAGATGATATTTAGCCTGTGAAGAAGAACATCTGTCTATGATGTCATACCCAGGGATTGTACATGTATGTGTACCTGAGACATGGGGCAGTATTTGTAGTTGCATCTACATCATGTAACTGTTCACTTACATGGCAATGTTCACATAACTGTAGGGCATATAGATGAATAGCATCAAATATCATCACTAGAGTACTGGATGATGTGTGAACTGGATTATAGGATAATCACTATGTACATATACCCTAATGTGATGTGGTAGATGCCACTTCAAAAGCCTGTAAAATTAAATAACACAGATACAGTTGTAAGGAGTGCTTCATGCATGTGGTATATTATCATAGGATCATAGGAGGTTACTGGGCTAACGGCCCCAGGGCCCTTACAAGCCTAGCCAAGTTCAACCCATGTTCCTAAGGGCATCTGGTTCAAGCAGACACTGAAATCAGTACCTATTAAAGAATTGCAATATCAGAAATTATGGTAATAAAGTAAGTGTGCTACATAACAACCACAATACCCAGAGTATTGTCCCAGATGCTCCCCAATCTGTGGAATAGACTCCCTCTCCATGTCAAGCAGAGTACCTCTTTACCCCTTTTTAAGCGCAACTTGGATAACTGGATGGGAAATAGCAAATACATCCCTAGGATTCCACCCATGTCCCTGCTGGACAGGGGATCGGGTGCTGATTTTTCTATACATGGGCTAAACTCTTGGCTTATGATCCTATGATCCTATGAATAGACATAGATAGCAGAATGTATACAAAACAAACACCATTTGACAGCAATAGGCACAAGCGTGACCTATTATTGCACGTCAGATTTATAGTTTTATACTGTGCACAGTTCAAAGGTACAGCATAAAAACTTATTAGAAGTGCACACAGAAAGCACAATATAAATGATGATATTATAGTGACTATTTGCAGTCGACATAGATAACATTTGTAAACAACATGACAGGCAAGCAACCCATAATAGCTATTTATCTAGATATGATATGAAAAATCAGAAAATGGTTCCAGCAAAACTAAGTATTGGCACAGTTACATCAGACTCAACAGGACATGTCTGTTAGTTCTTTCACAGACCCTTTTTGTGCAGTGGACAAACATATATATATATATATATATATATATATATATATATATATATATATATATATTTATTTATTTTTTTTGTGGAAAGTTGCATAAATATTACCATCTAAATGAAACAGTACTGCAAATGAAAGAATTGCAAGCTTTTGTATCATGCATACAGAGACATAGAGACAGACACACAGACACACTCACATGCACGCACACACACACGCACACACAAACACAAAAATACTTCAGAACCTTACCTTACAGCAAGCAGCATGACAGTTCTAAATCTCCAAAATATTCACTAGCATATCCATATTTCGCATAGCACATAGAGGTCATGGAGGACAATGTTCAAGAAATCAGAAATATTGAAAGTAGGTAATGTGCAATAAATGATAAAAGCTGTAGATAGTTGTGGCCAGTGGACAGAGAAATGTAAATAAAAACAAAATCTCAATTCAGAGCCATTTGTGAACTATGACTGCAGATGTGATAGGTTATGGTGCAATAAACATGAAGCTGGAGCAAGTCTTTTAACAGATGAACTAAACAACATGCCTAACAGTGCTAATGCAGCTCACAGACAGATATAGTGCTCACTAAAGATGTCTGCAGAAGCTGCAGCATGCCATGTGACAATTTTTTTCTGAGTGTCCGTGTGCTATTATAGCATATGATATTCTAATAGGAGGTAATGGTGAAGCCGAGCATCATAGAAACCTGAAGAAAGTTTTGGAAAGAGCATGTGAAGTGAATCTTAAGCTGAATCCTCAGAAGTACAAGTTCAGGTAACGAGAAGTTACTTATGTTGGTCATTTGTTTACCAGTTTAGACTTATGACCAGATCATTCAAAGCATACAGCAATTCTGGAGATGTCAGCTCCAGACAATGTTCAAGTCTTACAATGTTTGCTTGGCATGGTTAACTATCTAGGCAAGTTCATTCCAGACTTCAGCTGACTTTCAGCAATGCTCAGAGAGTTGACATGTAAAGATGTATCCTGGTCCTTGTTAGAAAAACAACAAAGAGCATTTTATGTCCTGAAACAGAGAATTGCCTGACCACCAACTCTCAGATACTATGATGTTCACAAACAAGTAACTCTTTCCTGAGATGTTTCAAAATTTGTTCTTGCTGCATTCATTCTTCAAGAGGCTAGGCCAGTAGCCTATGCATCCAGAACTCTAACCCAAACTGAGCTACTGAATGCCCAGATATAGAAAGAACTCTTGGCAATTGTGTTTGCCTGTTCAAAGTTCCATGATTATATTTATGGCTGCCCAGTTCAAAGCAAAACAGATCACCAGCCTTTAGTCACTATTTGGAGAAATCCTATGCATACAGCTCCAGCTAGACTGCAACATATGATGCTGAAATTATAAAAGTATAATTTCAATCTTGTCTACACAAAAGGCAAACTTCCTTTATCTTGCTGATACTCTATCCAGCTCACCCAGAAATACCACTGAACAGCATGAAAATGAGAAACTTGATTTTGAAGTCATGGAAGAGAGCAATATTTCTTCCACACATCTTGATGAGCTTAGGAGTCACACAGCCTCAGATCCAATAGTTCAGAAGCTCAACCACTTTATCAGTTGAGGATGGCCGTCAAAGCAATCTTGTTTACCAGTAGACCTGCACCATATTTTCCTTACAGAGATGAGATTTTATTTGACAATGGAATCATCATGAAAGGTCCAAAAGTGATTGCTCTAAAATCCTTACAACAAGAGTATATTACCATCTTACATCATGGCCACCCAGGAACTGATTCTACAAAGAAGGACAAGAGGGCTAGTATTTTGGCCTTCTATGTCAAAGGATATTGATAGACTAGTTTCATCTAGTTCTGTATGTAATAATACTAAGCCACATCAACAGAAAGAACCACTTCAACTAAACCAGATTCCTGAACTACCTTGGTTGACAGTAGCTACAGACATTTTCAAATGGAATGCTCAACATTATACTTGGTGTTAGTAGACTCTTATTCAAATTGGTTCAAGACTGACCTACTTCCTAATCTAGTTTCCAGTACTGTCATTACTAAGTTGAAGCATAATTTTGCAGTCCATGGTAGTCCACACAGTTATTTCTGACAATGGTACACAGTTTACAAGCCAGTAGTTCAAGAGATTTGCTGAAGAATAGGACTTTATTCATATTACAAGTACCCCTGAGTACCCACAGTCAAGTGGTTTGGCAGAATGTGCAGTTCAAAGTGCAAAACCATTATTAGAGAAGTTGAAATGAGACAACAGCAATGTTTTTCTGAATCTCTTGAATCTCAGAATTATTCCTTGTAATAAACATTCCGGTTCACCTGGACAAAGGCTTTTGTCAAGACAAACCAGAACCACACTACAAGTCAGTAGCAATCTGTTGGTTCCCTGTGCTAAGTACAACAAGGCAGTGAGAGCTCAACTCATGAAAAGGCATTTGTTCCAAAAGTCCTATTATGATAAGTCCAGCAAACTGCTCAATCCATTATGAGAAGAGGAGATAGTGAGGATGGAGAAGTCTAAAGGTTTTGATTGGATTGGAGTTTTGAAAAATGTATGTCCAGAGTTGAGATTGTACATTGTGGAATCTCAAGGAGTTGAATTTAGGCAGAATTGGAAACATTTAGTACTGGTGTCTGAGCCTGTATTGCAGCATCTTGCCCATGAAAAAGACTTTAGATCTCAGAGTGAGTTATTCAGTCTGCCAGTTCCAGAGGACATTCCAGCAAATATGCCTGTTCCTGAGAAGATTCCAGAAACTCCTTATACTGATTGCTCATCAATGACTGTCCCTGTTGCTAAACCTAGTCCTAATTTCTATATCACTAAATCAGGTCGCATTTCCAGACCATGTTCCAGATACACAGCAACTTGCACATGAACTTTGTGTTTATTTCTCAGTGTCTGTATAACTTCATGTCTTTTTCAGATGTCATTTTATTGTGGGCAATTCAGTAAAGAGTGAGGATGGAGATCAGTATGTATGTATACTTTTAAAAAGCTTTCCATGGGCTTTCACATGTGTATAAATACTGAGCATGTGCAAGCCAGACTGCCATTTTGTAGAGAGCTGTTGAGATGTAAGCATACGTGTGTGTTAGTCTGTCAGTCAATCAGTTTGTTTGTATTTTATGTTGATGCTATCCATCCTGATGTGTTTCTATATAATAAAGCATATAAGCAAACTATCATTTCTGTTCATCTTGAATCATAAAATAGGATGAACAACATGGCATATGGCACATATGTGACCTATATCAATGTTTTGTGATGGGTGACTTTACACAGGGTCATCTAATCACCAAGTACACACACACATTGCCTACCACAGAACCCTCAATAACCTGATACAATGAATGTAAGTAGATGCCTTGGAACCATGAACTCCATGTGTCCCCAGTGTCTCAGGACTGGAAGCATCCTTCCTGAGGGATGGATACTATGTAGGGACCATGCACAGGAACCCCACTGTGTCCCCTTAATGCGGCATTCCAGTAGAAGATCATCATCCATGAACCTTGGAATAGGTACTGGTAGGTGTTGATCACTGCAGGGCTACAGACAGGTTGATGGCATTGGACTGCAGGACCCTGACAGGTTTGCCTGTTCGTGTGTGGCCATAGTGGATACAGAAGGGAAGTGCCCAGTACCATGGGAGTGTTTGATTGAAGCGCAGAGCAGCCATGGACACTGTAGGCAGTGAAGTTACCTCTGGAATGTTGTGTGCCATCTGTTTGTATGTGATTGGGCATTGGACATCTGTCCCCTAGCACAGCCATGGCAGCCAATTGGTGCAGGTGTATTGTAGGATTACTGATATGTTACTGCATACCAGGAACAAGGCACGGGAAAATACCAGAAATAGTTTGAAGACTTGGAGTAGCCTTTCAACACATATCCATCTCATGGACATTGAGGACTTCTCTGTATTCCTCAAAAGGGAGAGCAAGAGAATCTAATAACTGGATGTTGTTTTGATATGAGAGCTGGGCTGGTGATGACTGCCTGAGTTTCTGTAGTGGATGCACCAGGTGAGTAGTGTCATGAGCTATTCCTGTTGGACAGTGGCATGCAGTTGTAAATGTCTTACTTAGGCATATTCATATGCATATCTGTCATCCACGTTCATTGGGGCTGCAATAGCCACAGCCTGCACCACAAGGCACAGAATTGCTCATAGGCTTGGTGTACAATCAGCCTGAAGCAACTTGTGTGTCACATGGTGGTGGGAGTCACAAATATGATCCAACAATACCCCAGGTATGTTATTTGTATGCCTTTGTAGGTTATACTGGTAGAGTATTCAGCGCAATAGATTAGAACACATCTGATGTCTGCAGGTTGCTTGTGACTGATGATGATAGCATGCACATGCACAGTCTAGTGAAACAGTGGACCTGTCGGCAGTCCTAATAGTGGATGGCACAGTCACATTCTCCACAGCTGAGTAGATTGAGAAGAGGCAGAATGACTCACCAGCATCACCTGTGTTCATTGAGGGATGTCATGTCCATGTCAACCCACCCAAGCTAGGTGTCATCATCTAGAAGAAACTACCAGTCACTCACACTGCTTCCAAGCTGCACAAACCCAACATGGAGAGAAGTGACAGGATGGTCACCACTGCCTTGACTCCATGAAATTTGCAGACCTGGGTGTCATACTTAGCATCAGTCAGTAGATGTGCAGGTTTGTGATCAAGGCACAGGTAGAAACTATTTATTCCATGTAAGAGATGTTGAGTATGCTTTGTGTGGCTTGTATAAGGAACTGCAGCCACTGCATGGACTGCGGATATTCTGCAATGTATGCAGAGTGACATGACATACAGGACCTGTAGCAGACATGCCTGCTGAGGGCATTGATAGCCCAGATAACAGCCATTGGTGCAGCCATTAAGAAGATTGCCCACTGCATTTATGTCTTGCACTGGTTTCTGTCACACCTAGTCATGGAATACCTTATCTGCTTTATCATTCTTGCAATGTGTGGTGAACTTTTCCAGCCATTGCTATTCCTTTGATCTCATGAAAAACATATGCATCTGTAGGTTACACATGTATATTAATGTGTGTGTGATTGTCCATTCCAGCCAGCAACTGACCCAATACTGTCCCAGCCCCCTTATCATGGCAACAGCCTTGTATGATACTATAATGTAACCATGCTGACATTTTGCAGTATTGTGGCAGCAGCGGGCCAGCTGGCCATGCTTGCTACTCATTTGACCTATGCACATAACACAGCCTGTGCATGGAGTAGTAGAGGGCTTCTATACCCTGTAGCATGGCATGCAGTCCATGTGCATATGGAATATTGTTATGACATTACACAGCAAGAAAGTGCCAGGCCTCCCACCATCAGTACTACAAACTGTTCTGTCCTGTTCCCTGTGTCTTGTCTTGTTCAACATCCTCCTCATGCCAACAAGCTTCTGACTTGTCCTGACATGTCCCTTGTGCCATGTTAGATTGTGCACCCTCACATCAGTAAGCATGCAAGCTGTTCTGCTTTGTTCTCCATGCATTATCAGGTTGTGCTCCCTTCTAGAGCATGTCAGTCTCCTGTCATGCTATGTGCAAAGTTACCCCACGCTATTCTTTACTCTATTACTATGCTATTGCTTCCATGCACTTGAGCATGGTTGCTGCAGTTCTGAGTTCTATTATCAGTAATTCTACCTGGTGTCATTTTGCTTATATGTCAGTGCACGCTGATATCCAATATATTTTGATTGTCAGAGTTGCTTGCTGTAATGCAGCCTCCTGAAATACAGTGACTGAAGTTTTTATCTTGACAAAATGGGCCTTGTAGTGCAACAGTTATGCTAATAAGATGATTTTACAGGCTTTTTATTGAAATGCAGGCACTTGTAAGGCCGAATGCTGAAACATGGAAAAATAAAGACTGAAAATGCAGCTGAAGTTCAAATGTTGAACATTGCTCTTCTCCTTTAAACTTGTTTTTTGCAAGGGGAAAGTCCCCTGCACCCCCTGATGTGGGGGGAACCTCCACCCTAAATTATATAAATCATCTTCGAGATCTCTGGACCTCAGAGAAAAGGGACTATTCTGAAAAATGTTAATCTCCCGCTTGGTATACTCAAGTTTGTTTATTTGATCATTCAGTCTAGATATTTCAGGATCAGAACAAGTGGGTACCAACATTTCTTATGATTACCTAGTTTTGATTTTGCAAGAACATCTCTGTATTGCACCTATGACATGATATGATATTGGCCATAGTCCATGATACAATGCTCACATTTGCCTGTTCCCAACATGGGAAGTCCTGAATAGTTTGCAACGTCTGGCCACTGTGAAGCCTTTTCATACTACTATTTGTCAGCAGCGTGGTAAATAAACACTGGCATCTCCCTACTGTTACTCTGTATCACACTACATTGCTGTCCACTGATATGTATCAAAGGTTCTCCAGTACATATGACCTTGTGTACCAGGCTACCATTTTTTTCTCCTGAATTAGACCTGGAGAGTGGACATGGCCTGAACAAATACCAGTCTGGAAGCATTCCCACACAGTGCAGTAGGGAGTATAAAATCTTCCATCACATGCTGCACACATAAGCCATGGGGAGTATCAACATCAACTTTACAACATTAACACCTGGTGCCAGCTTGTCAGGGAGATGAGTGATAACTTTGGCATCACCTTCTCTAATGGGCAGTGCAAGCACAAATATAGTGACCAGTAGAGGTGCCACCCTGACCTTCTGTGCCTGTGAGGGGTTAGAGAGAATGTAAGCACTGTGTTGTAAGTCACTGAACATTGGGCCTAGAACCTGTAAATGTAATTATCTTCTGTCATTAAATATATAATGTTCTCATCACTGTTGTCTTATGTTTTCCTGTAGCTCAGGAGACATGGAACAATACAATGGTTTGTAAGAGAAGGCTGTCTATGTTGGGGGATAAGATTCTTATATTTATGGAATACAATACCATGTTAATAAACTTTAATAGACATTACTAATCTGTTGTAGTTCAACTTCCCTTTTCTCTTTGTTTTTGTTTTGTTTTGTTTTGTATTTCATTGTTTCCCATTTACTTTGTTTTGCTTTGTTGTTTTCTATTTGCTTATTTTCTTTTTATCCTACAGGGTAAGCTGTGATGCTTGCAGTGATGAGGTGGAGCCCATCATGCTCTGCTCTACCCACCATGCCCAGTGGTGGGCCCCTAGAAATCCCCAGGCCTGCCTCTATCCTGTGGAAGTTGACCTGGAGGGCTTGATGGTGACCTCTGTGGCTACCTCTCATGATGGTGAAAAGGCTTTTCATCTGAAACTCTGGTGGGGCCCTGGCTAGGAGTGGGTAAACAGATAAGGATCATGGACATCTGATGACTGTCTGCTCAGTTAAGCATACTGAAGCATTTTCTCATGTGTCTGATTATGTTATGAGGCCTGCACCATTCTTTGAGCCACCAAAGGCAGTCATAGGCATAGCTGTCTCAACAAGCACCCTGTGCCTGTCTCACAAATTAGTGCCCCACCACTCAGCTGTTCAACTGAAGAGAAATAAAGGACTTCTGCAAAATTGCAGAATGCCAATTGGCTTACTGTAGACAGTACCCAATCCATGCATCCTCACATCTCATCATATGAAGAGGGAAAAAAAGTCCATTCCATCTATTGGTTCACCATCCAGGTGGTCAGATACATGCTCCCTCCAGCTCTTCAACAGAAAAGCAAAACAAAAACGTATGTTTCTTGTACTGGCAGGGTAGCCAGGTACATATCTCCTCTCTCTTGCACTAACTATTCAATGAAAATAGCAAATGAACAAAAATGTTTGCAGTCAGGTTTCTGGGGCTCCAGAAATGGAGGAGACAACCAGGTTGCATCTCTGTGCCCTCCCCCAGCCCTCCTTCTTCAAATTTAGTAAAAACAAAACAGTCTTTTTTTCTCAAAAACTGTACCAACTGCTTGCTGCAAATGTAGCAGGCAGTTGCTACAGTTTAGACCCACGTACAGCACTACAGCACTCAGGTTTTACTTTTATTTATTTATTTATTTATTTTTACAAATGTAACATACAGTTACTACAGTTTAAATCCCACATACAGCACTACAGCACAAAATAATTGGACACCCTTTTAAGGGCCTTTGAGTAGCTGATACATATTAGTGGGTGGTGGCAGCTGGTACTACTGTATGGTCTGGGAAAAAGGGGCACAGCTGGAGAACCTGTGCCAACCTTCCCCAGGAGTGTCTGTGTGGTTGTATAAACTCTTCTCAAACTGTGTGTGTGTGTGTGTGTGTGTGTGTGTGTGTGTGTGTGTGTGTGTGTGTGTGTGTGTGTGTGTATGTGTGTGTGTGTGTGTGTGTGTGTGTGTGTGTGTGTGTGTGTGTGTGTGTGTGTGTGTGAGCAACTTGGGCAGGGACACGAAGTACTGGTTGGCCAGAGAGGTTGGCATTTTTAGCTTGCCCACTAGGCTGAGATCTAGACTCTATAGCTGTGCCAGTTGGGAATCTTATTGGTGACCTGTAAAGCAAGGGAGCCACCAGACTGACTGTGATCTCTGTGTGATCTTAAGGGGAATTGCACTTTACTGTGTGTATTTGTTATCCTTTCCTCCTATATGAGACACCTCTCACTGGTGTTAGTGGTGAGGATTGAGGCTCCTTGATTGCTGGGCCAGGGCACGGGCATCACATATTAATTGTTTGGCAGTGGTGGGATATCCACACCACGTATTAATTGGTTGGAAAATACTAATTGGCTTGTAGTGGTGTGGGTAGAGTGAATTCCTGTAGCTTGTGTACAGTGAGCTCTGAAGGTATTTTGTACTCTAAATCAGCCACAATTGTTTTATTTCTTTTGTTAGCTTAGTTAATCAGGGTGAGCAGGCAGCATGTCAGCAGAGGAGTATGGAAAGCTGACAAGGAGCTAGCTGGAGGAGATGTGCCAGGCTAGGGGACTGGTTCCTGGAAACCTGACTAAGGCAGACCTGATTGCAGCCTTCGTTACAGCTGCATCAGAAAACAGCAACCAGGAGGACAATCAAAATGGCAGTGGAGATATAATACCCTTGGAGAATGGACAGCTCAACCTTTCTGCAGAGGACTTAAAATCCATCTGGGGATAAATAGACTTGAGTTTGTGGCCAAGCATTTGGAACTAGAAGCAGCTGAGAGAGTAAGGCGTCTAGAGAGTGAGGACAAGGAGAAACTGAGACATTTGCAGGCTGAGAAGAAAGAGAGACTGCTACACCTGGAAGCTGAGGAAAAGGAGAGGCAGTGGCAGCATGAAAAGGAGATGCTGACTCTTCTCCAGAGTAATGGAGGTAATGGGGAAGGGAGTAACTGGATCCCAGAAGCACAAAAGGTCAGTAAATTTCTTCCATAGTTTAAAGATGGGGATCATTTTGATAGTTTCATCGATATGTTTGAGAGGGTATGCAAACAGTATGTTGTTGACCAAAGGCTCTGGGTATGGTTCCTGACCCCCTTACTCCATGGTAAAGCTGCAACTGTTTTGCCAAAAATGTCTGACATTGCATGTTTTGATTATACTGCTGTTAAAAATAACTTGTTAGAATTGTTTAAGCTAACACCTGAAACGTATAGGAAAAAGGTCTGTGAGCATAGACACAAGGCAGATGAAAGTGTGTGTGAATATATTGCTGAACTGAGCACTTATTTCCATAGGTTGGTGAGTGGATGTTAGGTCACCACTTTTGAAGGGCTGGCAGATCTTTTGGTGAGGGAACAAGCCCTTAGCACTTTGTCTGAGGACATGAGGATCTGGTTAGCTGACAGACAATGTGCCACTTCAGATGAGTTGGGGAAGAAGGGAGACCTATACCTGGCAAGCAGGGCATCCCTGCACAGGAAAGGGACTCCCAGTACTGCTCATGGGTCTAAAGGAACCCAGGGTGGGCAGCACAGTCTGCCCCAACAGAATCTGCCAGTAGCAAGGGAAGCCACTGGTCCAGATACACATCCAGGAGCTAGGGTTAAATGCTTTGAATGCAACCAGTGGGGCCATGTGGCATACAGGTGTCCACAGAGGCAAGATGGGGAGCAAAAGGTGAGGGAGCCAGTAAGTGGGAAAGATAAAATGCCAACAGTAGGTTGCCTTGAGACAACAAGGGTACCAAACTACCATCCTGCAGATGTCCTGATAAGGAAAGATTTGGATGAGGCGGTACCATGTTTTTGCGCAGTTACACACAGTCAGGCTAGGAGACAAGAATGTGGGTCTAGTAGCCTGGGGAGACCCAGACAGACTGCATACTTGCAGCCAGGACTGGTGAGGTGGTTACTTCTGGGAGGGAGCTACCCTGTAGCAGTGAAAATGAAGGTGAGCCCCAGCTGCTTGGGGGTAGTGATGGTCCCTTGGACAGAGTGACTGCAAAGGTAGAGGTGAGTAGTAGTACCCAGGCTGACAGCAAAGCACCACTGTCAGAGGATGCCAGACTTCCTGCGGAAGGGGAGCTGGGAAGGGTTACAAGGAGAGAGTTGGAACAGGCTCAGCTCACAGACCCTGCATTTCAAGGCCTGAACCAGGTAGCTAGGGAGGCACCTGATTCTCAAGGAAAGGGGAAATCTGTATAATGGGACAAAGGGTTACTGTAGATGTAACAGGGTGCTATAAGACCTGTGGGCAGTGCCAAAAGGTAGGCAAGGCAGGAGACAAGGTGAGAGCTCCTTTGATGCTTTTGCCTGTGATTGAGGAGCCATTTCAGATGGTATCTATGGATATTGTGGGTCCTCTGAGTACCACAAGTTCCACAGGGAAAACGTATAGCCTAGTGGTAGTGGATTATGCTACACGATACCCTCTGGCTGTGGCTTTGTCCTCCATTGAGGCAGAGAAGGTGGCAAATGCATTGTTAGAGATTTTCAGCAGCGTAGGTTTCCCTAATGAAATACTGAATGGCAGAGGTGCCAGTTTCATGTAAGATCTGATGGCTTGTCTGTGGAAGTCCTGTGGGGTGAAGCACATGAAGACCAAAGTTAACTCCCTCAAGCAGCATTTCTCAAGGGTCACTTGAAAAACTAGCTTGAGTTCTCCAGGGAGGGAGATATGTGAAGATTGGGTGAAGATAGATGAAGGCAGCCAGCCTTGCCAGATATAATTTTGGAGATAATTCTGTCATCTGTAAACATTAATGTAAACCACAGGCCTGTTGTCTTAAATGGTAAAAATAATGTTACATGTGGAACTGGAAATAAATGTATCAACAGTGCACTCTACTGACCAAGTAAAGCATGTTGTGACACTTTGATGTTAATATTCGGAATCAGTAAGTCTAGAGTGAGGCACACTCCCTATTGTTTTAAGGCTAGAGTAAATGGCCAAAACTTGCATGCATAAATGTCCTTTATTGCTATGGTTTCTGCCCAGAGGTGAAGTATGTAAATGTAGTTCTGTTAGCCTGGAAACCCAGGGAAGTTTGAAGAATGATGTAATGTGAAACAGGAATGTGATTTTAAAAACAGAGAGAATCAGAGAGCATGAAGCATTTTTGTCTTGACCATCCAACTCACCAGCACTGTCTTGTTCTATATGTAAGTTTATCTTAGACTTGTGTTTTCTCTTACAAATATCTAGAAACTAGTAAGATTAGACTGTGTTTTTCTCTGATGTCAGAACTGTACTACTGAATTATTTTTAACTATTTATCTGTGATCTCTGAACTCTTGACCAGCACTGTGTAGTTAAAAAGTATTGTCTTGTGTTTTGATTATTTTTTATTAAAAAAATTTAAACCCTTTCAACTGTGGCTGTTTTTTGTAGAGATAATTTAAGAGTACTTGCATGCCTTTGGTAAAATTGTACAAAGCCACTTCAATAGCTTTAGCCCTGGGCTATACTACAATTGGATAATAATACTGCACAGTAATAACTGGATACCCTTTTAAGGGCCTTTGAGTAGCTGATAAATATTTGTGGGTGGTGGCAGCTGGTACTAACGTATAGTCTGGGAATACATACAGGGGTGGGAGGATGGCGTAATGGTTAAGGTGCTTACCTTAGAAACACAAGGTGCAGGGTTTGATTCTGACATGGGGTAATTGGCTAGGCTTAAAAAAAATGACCCATAAAGGCAGTTAGCCTAGTATGAACCTATAAACCTATAAAAAATATAATAAAGTGTAAAGGAGATACTTACGGGCAATTGCAGATTTCGCTAGAGGGTAAGGCAAGCTTTATTCCTATATAGGGAGCCTTGCTTTTTATTAACAGTTTTGATGGTTTGGTTGATGTGCACGTCAAACCTAAGGTTGATGTCAATTATGACACCCAGGAGTTTGGTATATTTATCCGGTGAGATTATGGTCCTATTGTTGGATGTTATAGAAAATGAGAGTTGGGGGGGATGTGTGAGTAGGGGAGAATAGCAATAGCTTTGTTTTATTGGTGTTTAGTAACAGTTGATGATCCGAGAGCCAATTTTCCACTATGTTAAAGGTTTTCTGTGTTAAAGATAGCAGATCTGTAGGGGTAGAGGCTGCGCAAATCAGAGTGGAGTCATTGGCGTATTGTATACAGGTAGCGTCTGGGATAGTCTGTAGGTCATTGATAAACAGTGTGAAAAGAAGGGGCCCTAATATAGAGCCTTGAGGGACACACACACACACACACACACACACACACACACACACACACACACACACACACACACACACACACACCTATATATATATATATATATATATATATATATATATATATATATATATATATATATATATATATATATAATTATAAAAAGACTGAATCACAAAATCAGAAAAAATACACACAAAAAAATGTTTTATGCAGGGGAGTAAGCTTGTCTGTACCCACCACATCTGAGATTGCACAACAATGGGGAAGGGCAAGTTCCCTCTCCCCTGTATACCACAATTTCATTTATTACATCAGCCAGGAGCTTGTAAACCAAAGAGAAAGGAATGTTCACTCTTTTAAATGCTCAGTATTATCCCACAATGTGCTTTCTCCGTTTTTACTTTCTCTCCTTCTTTATACCCTCTGTAAGCATGGTATTAATAAATGGAATCTCTTATCCTTGATATAATGTTTTGTAATGATTTTTGTCCCATTCACAACTCACAAAATGTATATATGTAAATTTTCTGATGTGATTTTTTGTTTTCTGTTTTCAAATGCTGCTATGATGTCTCTCTTTTCTTTTTTGTATAACATTCTTCTTATTGTTAATTATGTGGAGCTTTTCTCCCCGGGCCTCTACTGTAAATGGGCCTCATCCAGTTGGACCATCCTGGTTAACAAATGTAAAATAAATAAAATAAAATGAATATGAAACTATCAGAATACATATTTTATTTAATGATGCAGTTTGCACTAGTCCCTTCCATTCATTCAGAGACATTGCTCCACACGAAATCACTTACCACAAACAGTAACAGACATTTCCCCAGATGCAATACATTCCAATGTTGCATGTTTAAAACAAGTAGCACAATGCAATAAATGTTTAAAAATAGTTTACTTATTTATTTATCAACTTACTTAGTACCTTATTTATATTTGTGAACTTGGTGCAGAACACTGATCCTTACAGACCATTTTCAGACTTATACTGTGGTTATAGCCTTAATCTAAACTGGTTATGTATGCTATCATAACAATTCCTTACAATTCAGTCTCATTAGCTTTTTTATTGAGAGCAATAGTGTAAAAGTAGAGTTTCACAAAGCTGAAGTAAACAAATAGCATACAAACAGATATTGCAAGATGTTAAGTATTGTTAATTCTCCTCCCTATAAACCCTTAACTTATTTACTAAATATACACCAGGACCTTGCACATAGGAACAGATTGGAGATTAGTAGAAATGAGGGCAAGATGAATGAGGATGGAAATATAAGAGAACGGTTTTATTTAGAGAGGTGGAGTGATGCAAGATAAGTAAAAGAGCATGATGCAGGCTACTCAGTTATCATGGTATGTTTACTGTGGCCAGAGGTTTACAAAGATTTGCATGCTGAGTGATTTTAGGTGAGTTTTTAATTTATGAAACATTTGCAATTTGTATCTTTGAAAAGGTTTATTTATTTATTTATTTTTTAGTTTTGCTTCACCTTTTAGAATGTTGATTATGCCAGCAATATGTTATCAGAAAGGAACACAGGATACACAGTGTGAGACTGTACATACTTGGAGAAGAGATAGAAAATTAGGTAAAAACAACATTCACATCTCAGTTTTTTCCCAAGTCTAACTGCCTTGGCAAGATTCTGGTAATCTTTCAATGATTAATGTTTTAAGCAATGATCAACTGACCAGTGACAAACAGTAGGCTTACTGTGCAAACCACAGATATATGTGCATCATACAAGCATTTATATTAACACAATGGCTGAATAGTAGTACCTAAGTAGCAATCTTTGTAGTTATTTATATATATATATATATATATATCTATATATATATATATATATATATATATATATATATATATATATATATGTTGTATATATTTTCTGCAGAGCAGAACTATAGTCAACCCCTCAATACCAAATGAGAAAGTAATACTGGCACAGCATAGCTATAATCAAAAAAGTAAGAAATAATATTACCATTAAAGTGAGACCACATCCAAATTAAATAATATACCTGCGATGTTTGAAAATCATTCAGACATTCTGAGGATTGAGATAAGTTCAGAAGAAGGTAACTAATGGGAAACATAAAGAAGCATTTACTGATAAAGGGTTAGTGCATACAAAAATGAGATCTGAACAAAAACGCAGTGGAGTGGTGATCCTATGGACAAACCTATGCATCCAAAGCCCTATCAAATAAACAAGAGAAAGGAAGGAATGCATCTTCTGCTGTGCTGCCTTATAAGTCAAATATACAACCTAATAGCTATGTGACTATCACAAACATACCACACACACCAAATGCCAATTGTAAAGTAAACAGGAAAGAAAAACAAATGTTTGTATAAAGAATGGGAAACCCTTGGGAGGTATTGCAGCTGTTGGATTTATAACAGGAAAATCTACAGGTTGTGGTGTATGACTGAACAGGTGAAAGGCAAAAAAAAACTGCAGCAGAAGAAAGCTATGTGGACAAGCTCCATACCCATCTACTGTGAAAAAGTGAGGCTTACAAACAGTTAAATCATTGAAGAATGCATGCAGAACAAAAATATATTAGTTAGTCAGCAGTGGTGGAGCTGCGGTAGTGTTGTCACCTCAGAGTAAGACGTTGGCCTGTTCGATTCTCAGCTAGAGCGTCTTCTGTGTGGAGACATGCGTGAATGGGCGTACCTTCATTGAAGGTTGTGCATCAGGGCCGGCAACTCGGCATGTAAAAAATTTACTGCCAATCATCAGCGGACCGGAGTTCCACTGTAGCGACCCCTAACCGGGAAAAGCCGAAAGACACAACAACAGCATTGTTAATTTTCAGACACAGAATGATTGCTACTACCAACATATCTACAAATGTCCAAGTCACGCAGGTTGAGCTGAACCCACATTTTCTTGCAGAAGGCTGTCATAAAAATAAAACACAATGATATTGTTAAAAATGCAAAAACATGTATAATTATGTGCATGAGACAAAGTACAGTGTCCATCATAAATATCTGCTGGAAAATGTATGATGATAATGAGAAATGTCACAGCAAAAAGAACAGTGCGGTGTAATGTTAAAAGCACCATAAAGAACATCCTTTTTTATCTGAATGTGTCTTCACAATGTTACATCCAAAAGGGTGGCAACAGGTGCTAGAAGCACATGTAACAAACAAATAACCCATCTGTAGTGTCATATGCGATTTAGAGATGATA
The DNA here is from genome assembly GCF_019279795.1 of Protopterus annectens. NCBI lineage: Eukaryota > Metazoa > Chordata > Ceratodontiformes > Protopteridae > Protopterus > Protopterus annectens. The sequence continues at coordinate 1,680,031,927 of NC_056739.1, read as the reverse complement.
TTTAGCCTGTGAAGCAGAACATCTGTCTATGATGTCATACCCAGGGATTGTACATGTATGTGTACCTGAGACATGGGGCAGTATTTGTAGTTGCATCTACATCATGTAACTGTTCACTTACATGGCAATGTTCCAAAACTGTAGGGCATATAGATGAATAGCATCAAATATCATCACTAGAGTACTGGATGATGTGTGAACTGGATTATAGGATAATCACTATGTACATATACCCTACTGTGATGTGGTAGATGCCACTTCAAAAGCCTGTAAAATTAAATAACACAGATACAGTTGTAAGGAGTGCTTCATGCTTGTGTTATATTATCATAGTATCATAGGAGGTTACTGGGCTAATGGCCTCAGGGCCCTTACAAGCCTAGCCAAGTTCAACCCATATTCCTAAGGGCATCTGGTTCAAGCAGACACTGAAATCAGTACCTATTAAAGAATTGCAATATCAGAAATTATGGTAATAAAGTAAGTGTGCTACATAACAACCACAATACCCAGAGTATTGTCCCAGATGCTCCCCAATCTGTGGAATAGACTCTCTCTCCATGTCAAGCAGAGTACCTCTTTACCCCTTTTTAAGCACAACTTGGATAACTGGATGGGAAATAGCAAATACATCCCTAGGATTCCACCCATGTCCCTGATGGACAGGGGATCGGATGCTGATTTTTCTATACATGGGCTAAACTCTTGGCTTATGATCCTATGATCCTATGAATAGACATAGATAGCAGAATGTATACAAAACAAACACCATTTGACAGCAATAGGCACAAGCGTGACCTATTATTGCACATGTCAGATTTATAGTTTTATACTGTGCACAGTTCAAAGGTATAGCATAAAAAGTTATTAGAAGTGCACACAGAAAACACAATATAAATGATGATATTATAGTGACTATTTGCAGTCGACATATATAACATTTGTAAACAACATGACAGGCAAGCAACCCATAATAGCTATTTATCTAGATATGATGTGAAAAATCAGAAAATGGTTCCTGCAAAACTAAGTATTGGCACAGTTACATCAGACTCAACAGGACATGTCTGTTAGTTCTTTCACAGACCCTTTTTGTGCAGTGGACAAACATATATATATATATATATATATATATATATATATATTTTTTTTTTTTTTGTGGAAAGTTGCATAAATATTACCATCTAAATGAAACAGTACTGCAAATGAAAGAATTGCAAGCTTTTGTATCATGGATACACAGACATAGAGACAGACACACAGACACAGACACATCCTCGCACACATGCACACACACACACATGCACACACAAACACAAAAATACTTCATAACCTTACCTTACAGCAAGCAGCATGACAGTTCTAAATCTCCAAAATATTCACTAGCATGTCCATATTTCGCATAGCACATAGAGGTCATGGAGGACATTGTTCAAGAAATCAGAAATGTTGAAAGCAGGTAATGTGCAATAAATGATAAAAGCTGTAGATAGTTGTGGCCAGTGGACATAGAAATGTAAATAAAAACAAAATCTCAATTCAGAGCCATTTGTGAACTATGACTGCAGATGTGATAGGTTATGGTGCAACAAACATGCAGCTGGAGCAAGTCTTTTAACAGATGAACTAAACAACATGCCTAACAGTGCTAATGCAGCTCACAGACAGATATAGTGCTCACTAAAGATGTCTGCAGAAGCTGCAGCATGCCATGTGACAATTTTTTTCTGAGTGTCCGTGTGCTATTATAGCATATGATATTCTAATAGGAGGTAATGGTGAAGCCGAGCATCATAGAAACCTGAAGAAAGTTTTGGAAAGAGCATGTGAAGTGAATCTTAAGCTGAATCTGGAGAAGTACAAGTTCAGGTAATGAGAAGTTACTTATGTTGGTCATTTGTTTACCAGTTTAGACTTATGACCAGATCCTTCAAAGCATACAGCAATTCTCGAGATGTCAGCTCCAGACAATGTTCAAGTCCTACAATGTTTGCTTGGCATGGTTAACTATCTAGGCAAGTTCATTCCAGACTTCAGCTGACTTTCAGCAATGCTCAGAGAGTTGACATGTAAAGATGTATACTGGTCCTGGTTAGAAAAACAACAAAGAGCATTTTATGTCCTGAAACAGAGAATTGCCTGACCACCAACTCTCAGATACTATGATGTTCACAAACAAGTAACTCTTTCCTGTGATGTTTCAAAATTTGGTCTTGCTGCAGTCATTCTTCAAGAGGCTAGGCCAGTAGCCTGTGCATCCAGAACTCTAACCCAAACTGAGCTACTGTATGCCCAGATAGAGAAAGAACTCTTGGCAATTGTGTTTGCCTGTTCAAAGTTCCATGATTATATTTATGGCTGCCCAGTTCAAAGCAAAACAGATCACCAGCCTCTAGTCACTATTTGGAGAAATCCTATGCATACAGCTCCAGCTAGACTGCAACATATGATGTTGAAATTATAAAAGCATAATTTCAATCTTGTCTACACAAAAGGCAAACTTCTTTATCTTGCTGATACCTTATCCAGCTCACCCAGAAATACCACTGAACAGCATGAAAATGAGAAACTTGATTTTGAAGTCATGGAAGAGAGCAATATTTCTTCCACACATCTTGATGAGCTTAGAAGTCACACAGCCTCAGATCCAATAGTTCAGAAGCTCAACCACTTTATCATTTGAGGATGGCCATCAAAGCAATCTTGTTTACCAGTAGACCTGCACCATATTTTCCTTACAGAGATGAGATTTTATTTGACAATGGTATCAGCATGAAAGGTCCAAAAGTGATTGCTCCAAAATCCTTACAACAAGAGTATATTACCATCTTGCATCATGGCCACCCAGGAACTGATTCTACAAAGAAGGGCAAGAGGACTAGTATTTTGGCCTCATATGTCAAAGGATATTGATAGACTAGTTTCATCTAGTTCTGTATGTAATAATACTAAGCCACATCAACAGAAAGAACCACTTCATCTAAACCAGAATCCTGAACTACCTTGGTCGACAGTAGCTGCAGACATTTTCAAATGGAATGCTCAACATTTTATTTGGTGTTAGTAGACTATTATTCAAATTGGTTCAAGACTGACCTACTTCCTAATCTAGTTTCCAGTACTGTCATTAGTAAGTTGAAGCATAATTGTGCAGTCCATGGTAGTCCACACAAAGTTATTTCTGACAATGTTACACAGTTTACAAGCCAGCAGTTGAAGAGATTTGCTGAAGAGTAGGACTTTATTCATATTACAAGTACCCCTGAGTACCCACAGTCAAGTGGTTTGGCAGAATGTGCAGTTCAAAGTGCAAAACCATTATTAGAGAAGTTGAAATGAGACAACAGCAATGTTTTTCTGAATCTCTTGAATCTCAGAATTATTCCTTGTGATAAACATTCTGGTTCACCTGGACAAAGGCTTTTGTCAAGACAAACCAGAACCACACTACCAGTCAGTAGCAATCTGTTGGTTCCCTGTGCTAAGTACAACAAGGCAGTGAGAGCTCAACTCATGAAAAGGCATTTGTTCCAAAAGTCCTATTATGATAAGTCCAGCAAACTGCTCAATCCATTATGAGAAGGGGAGATAGTGAGGATGGAGAAGTCTAAAGGTTTTTATTGGATTGGAGTTTTGAAAAATGTATGTCCAGAGTTGAGATTGTACATTGTGGAATCTCAAGGAGTTGAATTTAGGCAGAATTGGAAACATTTAGTGCTGGTGTCTGAGCCTGTATTGCAGCATCTTGCCCATGAAAAAGACTCTAGATCTCAGAGTGAGTTATTCAGTCTGCCAGTTCCAGAGGACATTCCAGCAAATATCCCTGTCCCTGAGAAGATTCCAGAAACTCCTTAAACTGATTGTTCATCAATGACTGTCCCTGTTGCTAAACCTAGTCCTAATTTCTATATCACTAAATCAGGTCGCATTTCCAGACCATGTTCCAGATACACAGCAACTTGCACATGAACTTTGTGTTTATTTCTCAGTGTCTGTATAATTGCATGTCTTTTTCAGATGTCATTTTATTGTGGGCAATTCACTAAAGAGGGAGGATGGAGATCAATATGTATGTATACTTTTAAGAAGCTTTCCATGGGCTTGCACATGTGTATAAATACTGAGCATGTGCAAGCCAGACTGCCATTTTTTAGAGAGCTGTTGAGATGTAAGCATACATGTGTGTTAGTCTGTCAGTCAATCAGTTTGTTTGTATTTTATGTTGATGCTATCCATCCTGATGTGTTTCTATATAATAAAGCATATAAGCAAACTATCATTTCTGTTCATCTTGAATCATAAAATAGGATGAACAACATGGCATATGGCACATATGTGACCTATATCAATGTTTTGTGATGGGTGACTTTTCACAGGGTCATCTAATCACGAAGTACACACACATTGCCTACCACAGAGCCCTCAGTAGTCTGATACCATGAATGTAAGTAGATGCCTTGGAACCATGAACTCCATGTGTCCCCAGCGTGTCAGGACTAGAAGCATCCTTCCTGAGGGATGGATACTATGTAGGGACCATGCACAGGAACCCCACTGTGTCCCCTTCATGCGGCATTCCAGTAGAAGATCATCATCCATGAACCTTGGAATAGGTACTGGTAGGTGTTGATCACTGCTGGGCTACAGACAGATTGACAGCATTGGACTGCAGGACCCTGGCAGGTTTGCCTGGTGGTGTGTGGCCATAGTGGATACAGAAGGGAAGTGTCCATTACCATGGGAGTGTTTGATTGAAGCGCAGAGCAGCCATGGACACTGTAGACAGAGAAGTTACCTCTGGAATGTCGTGTGCCATCTGTTTTTTATGTGATTGGGCATTGGACATCTGTCCCCTAGCACAGCCATGGCAGTCAGTTGGTACAGGTGTGTTGTAGGGTTACTGATATTTTACTGCATACCAGGAACAAGGCACAGGAAAATACCAGAGTTAGTTTGAAGACTTGGAGTAGACTTTCAACACATATCTATCTCATGGACATGGAGGACTTCTCTGTATTCCTGAAAAGGGAGAGCAAGTGAATCTCATAACTGGATGTTGTTTGGATATGGGAGCTGGGCAGGTGATGACTGCCTGAGTTTCTGTAGTGGATGCACCAGGTGAGTAGTGTCATGAGCCATTCCTGTTGGACAGTGGCATGCAGTTGTAAATGTCTTACTTAGGCATACTCATATGCATATCTGTCATCCACGGACTTTGGGGCTGCAATAGCCATACCCTGCACCACAAGGTACAGAATTGCCCATAGGCTTGGTGTACAATCAGCCTGAAGCAGCTTGTGTGTCACATGGTGGTGGGAGTCGCAAATTTGATCCAGCAATACCCCAGGTGTGTTATTTGTATGCCTTCGTAGGTTCTACTGATAGAGTGTTCAGCACAATAGATCAGAACACATCTGATGTCTGCAGGTTGCTTGTGACTGATGATGATAACAGCATGCACATGCACAGTCTAGTGAGTGGACCTGTTGGCAGTCCTAATAGTGGATGGCACAGTCACATCCTCCACAGCTGAGAAGATTGAGAAGAGGCAGAATGACTCACCAGCATCACCTGTGCTCATTGAGGGATGTCATGCCCATGTCAGCCCACCCAAGCTAGGTGTCATCATCTAGAAGATACTACCAGTCACTCACACTGCCTCCAAGCCTCAAACCCAACATGGAGAGAAGTGACAGGATGGTCACCACTGCCTTGACCCCATGACATTTGCAGACCTGGGTGTCACACTTAGCATCAGTCAGTAGATGTGCAGGTTTGTGATCCAGGCACTGGTAGCAGCTATTTACTCCATGCAAGAGATGTTAAGTATGTTTTGTGTGGCTTGTACAAGGAACTGCAGCCACTGCATGGACTGTGGATATTCCGCAATGTATGCAGAGTGACATGACATACAGGACCTGTAGCAGAAATGCCTGCTGAGGGCATTGTTAGTCCAGGTAACAGCCATTGGTGCAGCCATTAGGATGATTGCCCACTGCATTGATGTCTTGCACTGGTTTCTGTCACACCTAGTCATGGAATACCTTATCTGCTTTGTCATTCTTGCAATGTGTGGTGAACTTTTCCAGCCATTGCTATTCCTTTGATCTCATGAAAAACATATGCATCTGTAGGTTACACATGTATATTAATGTGTGTGTGATTGTCCATTCCAGCCAGCAACTGGCCCAATACTGTCCCCAGCCCCCTTATCATGGCAACAGCCTTGTATGCTACTATAATGTAACCATGCTGACATTTTGCAGTATTGTGGCAGCAGTGGGCCAGCTGGCCATGCTTGCTACTCATTTGACCTATGCACATAACACAGCCTGTGCATGGAGTAGTAGAGGGCTTCTATCCCCTGTAGCATGGCATGCAGTCCATGTGCATATGGAATATTGTTATGACATTACACAGCAAGAAAGTGCCAGGCCTCCCACCATCAGTACTACAAACTGTTCTGTCCTGTTCCCTGTGTCTTGTCTTGTTCAACATCCTCCTCATGCCAACAAGCTTCTGACTTGTCCTGACATGTCCCTTGTGCCATGTTAGATTGTGCACCCTCACATCAGTAAGCATGCAAGCTGTTCTGCTTTGTTCTCCATGCATTATCAGGTTGTGCTCCCTTCTAGAGCATGTCAGTCTCCTGTCATGCTATGTGCAAAGTTACCCCATGCTATTCTTTACTCTATTACTATGCTATTGCTTCCATGCACTTGAGCATGGTTGCTGCAGTTCTGAGTTCTATTATCAGTAATTCTACCTGGTGTCATTTTGCTTATATGTCAGTGCACGCTGATATCCAATATATTTTGATTCTCAGAGTTGCTTGCTGTAATGCAGCCTCCTGAAATACAGTGACTGCAGTTTTTATCTTGACAAAATGGGCCTTGTAGTGCAACAGTTATGCTAATAAGATGATTTTACAGGCTTTTTATTGAAATGCAGGCGCTTTTTAAGGCCAAATGCTGAAACATGGAAAAATAGACTGAAAATGCAGCTGAAGTTCAAATGTTGAACATTGCTCTTCTCCTTTAAACTTGTTTTTTGCAAGGGGAAAGTCCCCTGCACCCCTTGATGTGGGGGGAACCTCCACCCTAAATTATATAAATCATCTTCGAGATATCTGGACCTCAGAGAAAAGGGACTATTCTGAAAAATGTTCATCTCCCACTTGGTATACTCAAGTTTGTTTATTTGATCATTCAGTCTAGATATTTCAGGATCATAAGAAGTGGGTACCAACATTTCTTATGATTACCTAGTTTTGATTTTGCAAGAACATCTCTGTATTGCACCTATGACATGATATGATATTGGCCATAGTCCATGATACAATGCTCACATTTGCCTGTTCCCAACATGGGAAGTCCTGAATTGTTTGCAACGTCTGGCCACTGTGAAGCCTCTCCATACTACTATTCATCAGCAGTGTGGTAAATAAACACTGGCATCTCCCTACTGTTACTCTGTATCACACTACATTGCTGTCCAGTGATATGTATCAAAGGTTCTCCAGTACATATGACCTTGTGTACAAGGCTACCATTTTTTTCTCCTGAATTAGACCTGGAGAGTGGACATGGCCTGAACAAACACCAGGCTGGAAGCATTCCCACACAGTGCAGTAGGGAGTATACAATCTTCCATCACATGCTGCACATATAAGCCATGGGGAGTATCAACATCAACTTTACAACATTAACACCTGGTGCCAGCTTGTCAGGGTGATGAGTGATAACTTTGGCATCACCTTCTCTAATGGGCAGTGCAAGCACAAATATAGTGACCAGTAGAGGTGCCACCCTGACCTTCTGTGCCTGTGAGGGGTTAGAGAGAATGTATGCACTGTGTTGTAAGTCACTGAACATTAGACCAAGAACCTGTAAATGTAATTATCTTCTGTCATTAAATATATAATGTTCTCATCACTGTTTGTCTTATGTTTTCCTGTAGCTCAGGAGACATGGAACAATACAATGGTTTGTAAGAGAAGGCTGTCTAGGTTGGGGGATAAGATTCATATATTTATGGAATACAATACCATGTTAATAAACTTTAATAGACATTACTAATTTGTTGTAGTTCAACTTCCCTTTTCTCTTTTTTTTGTTTTGTTTTGGTTTGTATTTCATTGTTTCCCATTTACTTTGTTTTGCTTTGTTGTTTTCTATTTGCTTATTTTCTTTTTATCCTACAGGGTAAGCTGTGATGCTTGCAGTGATGAGGTGGAGCCCATCATGCTCTGCTCCACCCACCATGCCCAGTGGTGGGCCCCCAGAAATCCCCAAGCCTGCCTCTATCCTGTGGAAGTTGACCTGGAGGGGTTGATGGTGACCTCTGTGGCTACCTCTCATGATGGTGAAAAGGCTTTTCATCTGAAACTGGGGTGGGGCCCTGGCTAGGAGTGGGTAAACAGATAAGGATCATGGACATCTGATGACTGTCTGCTCAGTTATGCATACTGAAGCATTTTCTCATGTGTCTGATTATGTTATGAGGTCTGCACCATTCTTTGAGCCACCAAAGGCAGTCATAGGCATAGCTGTCTCAACAAGCACCACAAACTAGTGCCCCACCACTCAGCTGTTCAACTGAAGAGAAATAAAGGGCTTCTGCAAAATTGCAGAATGCCAATTGGCTTACTGCAGAAAGTACCCAATCCATGCATCCTCCCATCTCATCGCATGAAGAGGAAAAAAAGTCCATTCCATCTATTGGTTCACCACCCAGGTTGTCAGATACATGCTCCCTCCAGCTCTTCAACAGAAAAGCAAAACAAAAACGTATGTTTCTTGTACTGGCAGGGTAGCCAGGGACATATTTCCTCTCTCTTGCACCAACTATTCAATGAAAAGAGCAAATGAACAAAAATGCTTGCAGTCAGGTTCCTGGGGCTCCAGAAATGGAGGAGACAATCAGGTCGCATCTCTGTGCCCTCCCCAACCCTCTTTCTTCACATTTAGTAAAAACAAAACAAAACAAAGAAGTATTTTTTCTCATAAACTGTACCTACTGCTTGCTGCAAATGTAGCAGGCAGTTGCTACAGTTTAAACCCAGACCACAGAATCCTTTATAAACGCATTCTATGAACACCTTTAGGAATGCATGGATCATGCAATCCCAAATAAAACCAAGACCCAATCCTCCAAAGGCAGACGTCCTGTCTGGTGGACCCCAGCCATAAACAAACTATGCAATAGAAGGAGGAAGCTACTACATGATAGAGCAAAATCCCAAAAAGGGAAGGCATCTCTGATCAGTATTAGCAAAAACTCGGGCACTCATAAAACCGTCTAAGGCCAGAGAGAAAAATTGCACAGGACACTAAGGATGATCACAGGGCTTTCTTTAGTTATGTTAGGAACCTGGGTGGGAATTCCCAGATATGCTCAGAATTAGTCCAAAATGACAAAAAATACACTGAGCCCACAGACATTGCCAACATCCTAGCTGACAGGTTCAGTGCAAACTTCTCCCCCTCCCCCACCAAAAGGGCAAATATCTATCCCAACAGAGTGCTGCCCCCTGACATCTCAGATGCTCAGGTAAGAGCCGCCCTCTCCAAAGCAAAAAACACAGCATCAATGGGACCAGATGGTGTCCCGGGCTGTGTCCTACATGAACTCCAAGAAGAGCTAAACCCAAACATAAAACTACTGTTCAGTCTTAGCCTTACTACAGGATATGTACCCAAAGACTGGCGTACAGAAACAGTGGTCCCTCTCCACAAAGGTGGTGCCTCAACGGATCCTGGAAACTATCACCCCATAAGCCTGACTAGCTTGGTCTGCAAAGCTATGGAAAGGATCATCATGGACCTCATAAATAAAGATATTGGGGACCTACAAACACTGGATCCTACCCAGTTTGGCTTTGTTAAGGGCAGATCCTGCCTCTTAAACCTGGACGATTTCTTTGAAACAGTCACCAAGTCATTGACGAGGGGAAGGTGGTCCACATAGCCTACCTGGACCTCACAAAAGCCTTCAATACAATACCCCACTCGGGCATTATAGATAAGCTCACCAGCTTAAATATAAACCCCTATATTACTGGATGAGTTGCAAACTGGCTCAAGGACAGAACCCACATGGTTAGAATTGCTGGAGCCATGTCAGACTCCAAACCAGTTACATGTGGTGTCCCACAAGGCTCAGTCCTGGGACCTCTCTTGTTCGGTATATATTTCTCGGCGGTACAGGCCAACACGGAAGGACTGTGGCTGACCAAGTTCGCAGATGACTGAAAACTGGGCGCCATAATCAACTCTCCAGCCGACACAAGCATCCTCCAAAAGGGCCTCATAGAAACAGGCAACTGGTGCCAGAGCCATGGCCTCAAGCTAAACATCAAAAAGTGTATAGTCATCCCCTTTGGCAAAAACAAAGTGCCCACAAATTACCACATAGGTGGTAATCCATTAAGTACAGAAGAAGTAATTAGGGACCTGGGGACCCAAGTTGATAGCAATCTCTCATTTGACAACCACGTGGCCAAAGTGGTTAGAAAAACATTTTATATAGCCCGCCTAATCATGAAGGGATTCACATCTAGATCAGGGGAGGTCATCATACCTCTTTACTCATCCCTCATCAGGCCCATAATTGAGTACAATGCCCCTTTTGGGATGTACCTTACCAGACACCTGCATCAACTGGAAAGACCCCAAAAGTACCTCACCAAGAGGATCAAAGGGCTCAAACAGATGCCATATGTTGCCCGGTTAAAGAAACTCCAGCTCTACTCAGTGGCATGCCGCCTGCTCAGAGGCGATCTGTGCCTGACGTATAAAGCCATGTCCAACCCAGAATTAATGGACATGCTGCACCTCAGAAAATCCAAATCCCATCGAGCTACGCGCTTGAGAGACTTGAACCTCAGCACTGAAATAAATAGGACATGCTGGAGGGACAGATTCATAACCCAGAGGCTCCCTTCACTCTGGAATAAAATCCCAGTCCAGGTTAGGCAGAGTCCCACATTGACTCTCTTCAAGAGAAATCTTGATGAGTGGATGGGAGATCGTAGGTTTACCCCAGCTATCACTTCTGTGTCACTGTTAGACAGAGGCACAGTATACTAACCTCAAAAAAAGGCATAGCAAAATTAATTTAAAATGGGTGGCGAAAGCCCAACGCACTCTGGCTAGGCTTATAAATGCCCTAGGGCAGATAACCTAGTATGAACCTATAAACCTATGAACCTATGTACAGCACTACGGCACTCAGGTTTTACTTTTATTTATTTATTTATTTATTTATTTATTTTTACTTTTAAACTGTAGCATACTGCTTGCTACAAATGTAGCAGACAGTTACTACAATTTAAATCCCACATACAGCAGTACAGCACTCAGGTTTTACTTTAAGTTTTTTTCTTTTAAACTGTAGCAAACTGCTTGCTACAATGTAGCAAGCATTTGTTGCAGTTTAGACTAAACATTGAGCTCTACTTGCAGATTTGACTGCAAATGCAATATTCGGCTTTAAAATTGCACTAGAGAAATTAGGATGATGGGTCAAATGGCTGATCATGCCCCACACACTTTTAGTGCAATGGGAAGTTGCCCCCTTGCAGTACCCCAACTATGCTACTGAAGGCAGTGTCTGGCCATGATGTTAGTCAGAGATGTTACTGTCATCTGGAGTAGTTCCCCAAATACAGAGTCTGGTATGTCATGCTCACCATCTCACAACATTGCCTTCCCATCATTTTGTGTCACTCTCGATCCCATGTTTTAGTTCAATTTTCCATATTCCCATTTTTTTGCCATCTGTCAGAATATCTCTCCCTTGTTGTTTATTACTGCCTCTCCATCAGTCTTTTTCTGCATTATATGTTTGTTTTTCTTGCCCTACTACTTTCACTTTATTCTCCATCCTGCACACACTTTTCCATGCTCCCTCTCTTTCTATTCATTTTTCTCTTTTTCTTCAGAAAATGAGCATGAGTACCCATATAATGTTATACAATTTTTCCAACCACATCTCTCTTCCCTTCCTGTTGCCCTTCTGTGAGTTCCTCTGCTTGCTGTTCCCTATTTCTGTGTGCACTATTTCCCCTTCCCTTACTATTTATATGATAAAATGAGTTGGTATTTTGCTGTAGTACCCCTTTACAAGTTGCATGTAGTGCTCATGCTGCAGCCATCGGGTGCCTAAATGCATGTGAGAATATACATAGCATCATGCATTTCTCTTGTCTGATGCCTTCTCTTGGGTCACATGACTGTTCATAGCATGGTCACTCCAGTAGTGTGGTTACTGCTGTTATCTTGGCTGTAACCTTTTGCAATGCAACACTGTCCTCAGCATGACCACTCTGTGCCAGGAATCATGCATGCCTTATCTCCATCAATCCTCATTGTGCTAAATTTATTGTGGATTCTTTGTGGGCACATTAGGCTTTTATCAGAATGCCACCCATTATTTTCTGACTCTTTGAAATGAAATAAAATCACTTTTATAGTTGCTCAGGATGTATATATTGAATGTACGTGTGAACAGCCACTGAGCAAGGGAAAAAGACAAACATGAGGCTAGTTTTGACAGAAACATCAGAAAAATCAACACGCTACAAAGAAATTATGTAATAAACTATTGCATGAGCTTAGTGGCCTGTACAAAGCCTCAATAAACCTCCTAGGGTAAAGGTTACTAGCTAAATTACCATCTTAATGTATTTAGAAAAATGACAAAATATTTAAATCAGAATGTACAAAGAAGGCAGTCCCCAGGATTCAATAAAGTCCATGTAGGCTTTACGCATAGCCTACACAGAGATGTTGCTCATTGCATGGCATCAGACAATGCATATTAATGAGATGCAGCATGCCTAAGCAAGGTTTCATGGCTCACAACAGTATTGCTGGCCAGGAAACCACTAAGGTGAATGTGGATAGCATTTGCGTGTAAGGTTGCTGGCCATGAAAGCTTGCAAGGAAATGCAGGTAGCAATTATGTGTAAGGCCAAGCAGCTTCAGTGAGCAAATGTGTGCAGTATTCCACAATGACTACTAGGACTACACATATCATACCTCTCAAGTGTACCTCATTTGGGGTCTTAAAAAGTTAATGTTGCATGAAATTCCACATTGAAAGGGTTTGTCACACATCCTGTGTTATGACATTTCTCACTGATATCCAGGATAAATAGAAATGAATCACATTAATTAATTACAAGATCATTTATGTAAGTAAAACCAGCACATTTTAACCATCATATAACCTTCCTAGCTTCAGATATTAGAAAAGCCATTAGTATGGTTACCAAGCAGCTTCAGTGAGCAAATGTGTGCAGTATTCCACAATGACTACTAGGACTACACATATCATACCTCTCAAGTATACCTCATTTGGGGTCTTAAAAAGTTAATGTTGCATGAAATTCCACATTGAAAGGGTTTGTCACACATCCTGTGTTATGACATTTCTCACTGATATCCAGGATAAATAGAAATGAATCACATTAATTAATTACAAGATCATTTATGCAAGTAAAACCAGCACATTTTAACCATCATATAACCTTCCTAACTTCAGATATTAGAAAAGCCATTAGTATGGTTACCACATTTGACAATTTGTTCCACATTATGAGAGCTATTGATCCTCATTTTGTAGATGGAAAGTTGAGAGCTATGACACAGATAGCACTGATTCTGCCCAAGGATTGTATGACAGCATATCATTTGCTTTTCTCTTTCTTCAGTTTTCTTCATTTAAATCTTTTTTGGTCACTATTTGTGCAATGTGCTGCGCAGTACAAATACCAGAAGGGGAGAGACCATGCACAATGTTTGCATGATGGTAAGTATCGTCCAACATTTTCAAACACTTTGCACAAACCCAGTAAGTGAATAACAACTGGAATTGGTGGCAAAACATAAGAATATAAAAGGCAATTGGCAGGAAAACTTCATTATACATTGGGCTTGATCTCTGGTTGTCATGGCTAGTGTTTGTGGTGAGGAAGAATGCTTCTGAGCCCAAAGGTGGGCTGTCCAGGAGTCCAAAGTATTTATTGAACACCTAGTTAACCATCATGGGCCCTGGTTACTGCACTGGGGTTATTAAGGCTAAGAATACAAATCTGAAGCATGGAAGAGTGTTGCCAAAGCTTTGCCAGTGCTATAGGTATCCCCTACACTGGTGATTAATCTCAACACCATTTTGATGACCTCAGGAGGAGGAAGAGGGATACCCTTGACTGTTGGATTGAGACATTTAGGACTGGGGACACCCAACAGATGTGTAAATATCAATTACACTGACTGTTTGTAAGAGTTAAAAGCTGAACATAGTCAAGGCTGGTATTCATAATGATATTCTGTTATGTTCTGCTTTTTCCACAGCTGCCATGGATAGAGTGTTGAATGTGAGGACTCATGCCACTGGCAAGGATGTAAGAACCACGTGGTATGGATGCATCAGAACAGTACTGTCCTTGTAGCATTAGAAGTTAGAGACAGCCTATTTGGTATTTAATACTGTTGTATCAAACTGAGGATGCATATCTCAACTCTAAAATATAGTATGCATTCCTTAGTCTGTAGCACAAAGCAATGGCTCCATATTCTCAAATAACAGAGAGCATGCATCTCTCAACTGTAAAGGCAAATTATACATGCATTAGTCTGTAGGACAAAATAACAGTACACTATTAGAGAGTAGTCAGAGGTTGTGGGTTCAAAAAATACTTCTCAAATATACAATACAATTAAGTTTTCATCATTATTGCAATGTAACTTCAGACCTCTGCACCAGTGGCACAAATGGACTGTTGTAAACTGTAATCAGCAGGATGTGGACACACGTGTGCAATATATGCACACATCAAGGATTGCTTGCTTCAGTCTGTACTATAGCATGCATCTGTTATGAACTGAGTAGTCGTTAAAGTAATAAATACATTTTTTAGGAGTTTGCAGTCTTAAACATAAAGGTAGCAGAATAGAGTCAAATAATTGTATCAATGCTTTGAGTGTCATATATGAAATTACTAATTTTAGTCCTCTTTTTTTCTCTCACGTTGTTTGAATACAAGTGTAGGTAGTACTTATACAAGTCTCTATGATATTTTAAGTACATTTACATATATTGCTGCTGTTTACTGTTGCTGTGCATTGATGTGCGATGAGCATCATCTCACAATCAGTCTTTAAAAAAAGAAATGGGGGAGATAGGAAAGTGGTGAAATGGGAAACAAGTAGGGGGAAAAACAAAGTGAAAATAGGGCAGGAATGTGCAGGAGGAGGTAGGAAAGAACCATAGTTATCAATTTCTTTAATAGTACAAAATGATTTATATGTGCAGAATATTACCTGAATTTGCACTGTCACCTCCAGAGAGAGGGGTGACCACAACACAATCATCTTGTATAGCCAAATGGACTGAATCAAATGGGTCAAGAAGATGTATAAAATGGACAGCTATGTATGGGACAAATATTTTTTGTGGGAAAAATACCCATTTCTTTTTTTGAGAAAGAGGAATGTTGTTGAGAGAGAGAGAGAGAGAGAGGAATGTGGGAGAAGGGACATAAGAATGTCGGGGTCAGGTAATTTGAGTAGGTGAGGAAGCAGGCCAACATGATACACAAGACAAGACACAGGGATGGTGAAGGACACAAGAGGTTGGTGAACAATGTAGTTGGAGTGAGTGTAGGGATATCGAGAACCCATGGACGTCAAGCTGGATGACAGTGAGAATCGAGTCTTCACCACTGTCAAATCACTGCGCCTATGGCTGCAGTGCCTGATGTCTGCTTTTTTTTCTTGTGTTATTGAGTTCATAAGTTTATAGGTTCATAGGTGTTTACTAGGCTAACGACCACAAATGCCTTTTAAGCCTAGCCATGCATCCCAAATCTCTGACAAGTTCTGATACCCTTGATAAATGTAAGCATGGGCCTGGGAGAGGAACCATTTATATGTTACTTGTTTGCGTCAGAGACATAGGTTCCAAACCAGGGATGGATTTCTGGTTTCCCATCCAATTGTCCAAGTTGCACTTGAAATGAATTAGGGAGGAACTCTGATTCACATGGATGGGAAGCCTGTTCCATAGACGGGGTAGTCTCTGGGATGTATACCTATCTCTCCAGCGAGTACTATTTATATCACAGGCAAGGTTTACATCTTTAGAATGGGTAATTCTTGTACTGTTTGTTTTGTGGATATGCAGGAGGTCCATCAGAGTGGGGTCTGACAATAAACTGTATGCCAACCATAGATGTCTCTTCAAAAGCCTGTAGGAGACAGAATACAGGGATAGGGACTTGAGGTGGTCTGCATAGGACATATTACTTATGCCCTGTATTCTTTTAGTGAGGAACCTCTGTGGATGTTCCAGTTGTTGGATATGCCTTGTTAGGTACATACCAAAGGGGGCATTGTACTCAATGATAGGTCTGATGAATGCTGAATACAGTGGAACAATGACTTCCTTGGACTTAGATGCCATACCTTTGCTTATAAGTTGCGAATTTCCTCACCACTGTAAACACATGATGATCAAAGGCTATATTACTATCTATGTGTGTCCCTAAGTCCCTATCTACTGGGTCACCTCTAAGGGGTGTGTTGTCAATATGATAGTTACCAGGGATGGATGACTTCCCAAAAGATACTATTATGCATATTTTGGCACTTAGTTTTAGTCCATGACTCTGACACCAGTTATTTGTCTGTATCAGCCCCTTCTGGAGAACATTTGTGTCAGTGTGAGATTCAATGACAGCTCCTAATTTGCAATCATCTGCAAATTTAGTCAGTCAGAAGACCACTGACATTGGCCTTGACTTCTGACAAGTAAATGCCAAAAAGAAGCAGTTCAAGGACTGATCCCTGAGGGACTGGCCTCTTTGTAGAGGTGAACTCCCCAATTCTAACTTCCTGGGTCCTGTCTGTGAGCCAGTTGGCTATCCACCGAGTGACATATGGGTTTGTACCTAACCTCTTGAGTTTGTCTATAATGCTTGAGTGGGGTATTGTGTCAAATCCCTTGGCCAGGTCAAGGTAGGCACTGTGAATGATTTTGCCTTCATCCATTGCTTTGGTGACCTTCCCAAAGAAGTCTACCAGGTTGAGTAGGCATGATCTGCCCTTGACAAAACCAAACTGGGTTGGGTCCAGTGCCTGGAGGTTTACTATATCTCAGTTGATCATCTCCATGATAATTCTTTCCATGGCTTTACATATAAGACTAGTGATACTTATGGGTCTGTAGTTTCCAGGGTCTGTAGATGGGCCACCTTTGTGCAAAGGGATGACTGTTGCATTTCTCCATTCATGAGGCATGAAGCCTGTTTGGCAGCTAATTCCACAGGCCCTGATAGGTCATGTTTCATACTATTTATAAGGCATCCTGGGATATTGCCTGGTCCCACTCATGCAGTTTTCTTGGTCTTAAGGGAGCATTAAGGACTTGTTCCCTAGTGATAGTAGGTGAAGTTATATTTGACAATATTTCCTGAGGGAAGGTTGAAGGGGAGAGAAGAGTAAAGCTGGAGCTGAATTTATCAGCCAGGATGTTTGCTCTATCTTCTTTCTCAGTATAAGTAGCTACATTTACAATGAGCTCTGCACACAATTGTGTATTGCCTTTGAGGTTGCTGATATAGCTAAAGAATGCTTTGTGGTTGTCCTTGGCCTGGGAGGCCAAATATAACTCAAAATTGACTTTGGTAGACATTATTTGTCCTCTGAGTTGTTTGTTTAGTTTAATGAGTGTGCTTTTATTCTTCTGGGTGCTTTACCTCCTAATATTTGCCATGATTTTCTTCCTCCTGTTATACATCCAATTGATTTTGTGATTCTGCCAGGGTGGCTTGTTTTCTGAGTTAGTTCTGTACTTCTTCCTGGTGGATACAGCTGCCTCTATGCAGCTATTAACATGTTTGTACAGGGTTTCTGTGAACACTTCTGCATAGGCAGAAGTGTTCTCAGGGTTTATAGCGGCTTGACATTTTGCCAGGTTCTCACTTAGGAAGTTAGCCTTAGAATAGTTCCTGAATATTTCCGGTTTAGCTGGGGGTCCAGGTTTTATTTTTACTTTAAAGGAGACCATTTTGTGGTCTGACCTTACCATGGAAGATATTACAGTAGGGGGTGTTCAGCATATTACTGAGGAAAAGATCCAGTATGGTTGCACCCCTGGTTGGTGTATTGACTATCTGGTCTAGGGCATTTGTATTGACAAAATCCTGGAATCTCCGTGCATGTACATTTGATGTCATATAGGATTCCCAGTTAATAGTGGGGTAATTAATGTCACCAATGGATATGGTATTGGGTTGGATGGTTAGTGTTTCTAATAAGTATAAATACATGGTATGGGTTTCCTGGGTCATATATGGAGACTGGTAGCTTACAAGGAAATTGTTTTGGAGTTTACCTATGGTGATTTAACATGCAGCAGCTCATGTGCATTGTCCTGCTTGACGAGCCTTGAAGTATATTTATTTTTGATGTAAATAGAGACACTTCCACCTTTAGTCCCTACCTGTGAAGTAGCTGGTCTAAATGTGTGAAAGGCATTATAACCCTGCACTGTTGATGTGCTGTCTACAGCTTTACACCATGTCTCAGAGACCGCACAGACATCAGGATTCTGTGGGGTAAAGAGAGCTTCCAGGGAGTGGATTTTTTCGTTTAAGCTCCTAGCATTGAGCAATAATACCTTTAGATTTTCTTGGTTTTGATTTGCTATGTCGGAAGTACTTTCAGTTTGGCATTGCCTAAAAAAAGGCACAATGGGGGAAGATAATGTTTTAGCTAATATTCGAAAGCCTAGAGAGGTGAGGTGTATACCATCCCTGGCAAAGCATTGTGGTCAGTTGACCATCTCCTTCCATGCTAACAAATATTGCACCCCTTAGAATAACACCAGAAACTAAGCCAATTATTAAAGCCAATCATCTTTTGTTCATATTGTGGCATCATCCTTGGAGAAGATAAAATGCTACTCAATGCTAGGCTCATACCACCCTAAGACACATATTCCAAGAGCTATATGATGTCTCTCGGCATATAGTCTAGTGAGGTACGTCTCAAGTAATTTACTCCCACATGGGCTATGACTGAGTCATATTGGTAATTGTGATCCAATGACCTGAGTGCATGCGTAATGTGGCAGAACATAGCCCCTGATAAGCAAATGATGATAACTTTCTCCTTACTCAGCCTGGTGAAAGGGAGATCAGTGAATATAATGATGGGCAGCAGTGTCTCCATCCGGCAAAGGTGTGCACCAACAGTGTGGCACACAATCCTATGCACCAACCCTGGCAGTTCATCTCAGGTGATAAAATCACCTCTTCCACTACTGTTCCTAGAGGGAACCTCTGGCCTATCCTGCGGGGCAGAACTACCTGAGGGTCCAGGGTGTGCAGGGGCAGCAGTGGGGGTGCTACAAGGTTGAATCTTAGATGTGTTCGGCAGCAGAGTTTTAGCTGGTGGAGTAGGGGCAGGAGGATCCTGTAGGACAGACCTTCCCTGCTGTATTGTGGGGAAAAAAAGAAAAGAAAAAAAATTAAACAAAACAAAAAAAAAGATAAGGGTCGGGGATGAGAGAAAAAAGGGATAATATTAGGAACTTCATATGTGACATACAGTGGATTGATACAATTACTGGACTCTATTCTTTTAACTTTAGTTTTAAGACTACCAACTCCTAAAAAATAACTTGTTTTACTTTTAAGACTACCCAGCTCATAAGAGTTGCACACTATACTACAGACTGCAGCAAGCAATCCTTGTTGTGTGAATATATTGCACATAGGTATGTCCACATTAGACTGATCGCAGTTTGTAGCAGGTCATTTGTGCCACTGGTATAGAGGTCTGAAGTTACATTGATTGTAATACTGACAGGATTCTATAGTTTGGAACTGTATTTTCTGAACCCACAACCTCTGACTACTTTCTAATACTGTACTGGTGTTATAGCCTACAGACTAATGCATGTATATTTTCCCTTTACAGTTGAGAGATGCATACTCAGTTTGATACAACTGTATTAAATACAAAAAAGCTGTCTTTAACTTTTAATGTTATAATAACAATACTGTTTTGATGCATACATACCACATACTTATCTCATCCTTGCCAATCTTGGAGTATGAGTCCTCATATTCAAAGCTCTCTCCATGGCAGCTGTGGAAAACACAGAGCAGAATATCACTATGAATAACAGTCTTGCTTATATTCAGCTTTTAACTTTTGCAGTCACTGTAATTGATAATTACACATCTATAGGGATGTCTCCAGTGGGTTCAGGCACCTAGGCAGTGAGACATTTCCCTGTAGTATATTTGAGTGGGGACACATGACTGAAGTGACATTCAGTTGCAGAGAAATATGGCTGTCTGCAAATTCCCTGTGGGCAAAGAGAAGCGCACACTGCCATACTCACAGCTTTAATAAAAAAATGCATGGTGGCAGAAGAAGTAATGAGTGAAGTGGTCAGTGTACAGTACATACTTATGTAACTACAACATGTAGAATTGTGCTACAGAATTGAGGAAATCTTGAAGGCTACTGTAGTCACATTTATGCTCCAGTATGCATTTTAGGTAATGTTCCTTAGACACTGTGAAGGGGGTAGTGGTCCACACACTCCAATTATAAAGGCACTGCCCATCGTGCACTGCATTTTACTGCACTGACATGCCCTCTGGCCAGCCTGCTGCTGATGCCTGCCATATTGCCTGCTGTCTCATGTTCCCTTGGGTACCATGGACATTGTTTCCCCCCTATGCATTTGGTTATTAAATCTGTGAGGATGACAGTGTGTGCTTCTTTTTGCCGAAAGGGAATTTGCAAACAGTCATATTTCTTTGCTGCTGAATGTCACTTCAGCCATGTGTCCCTAGTCAAATGTACCACAGGGAAATGTCTCACTGCCTAGGGGCCTGAACCCATCTCCAGTCCTAAATTCCCCAATCCAATGGTTGAGAGCATCCCTCTTCTTCCTCCTGAGATTGTTGAAATGGTGTTGACATTGTTCACCAGTGCTGGGCATATCTGTAACACTGGTCAAAGCCCTGGCAACTCTATCCCATGCTTCAGATTTGTCTTTTGAGCCTGAATAGTCCCTTTGAGGTAACTGTGGTCCATGATGCTGAACTAGGATTTCAACAAACACTTTGGATCTGGACCCCCCAGCTCTGAGCTCAGAAGTACGCTCCCTCACCACAAACACCAGCCATGACTACCAGAGATTAAGCCAAATGAAAAATAAGTTTTTCTGCCAATTGCATTTTGTATCTTGATGTTTTGCTGCCAATTGCCGTTACGTGCTTACTGGGTATGTGCACAGTGTTTGAAAATGTTGCACAATGCTTACCATCGTGTAAACATGGTGCACAGGTTCTCTGCTTCCAATGTTTGCGTGACACTGCACATCACGCAAACAATGGCCAAAAACAATTTAAATGAAGAAAACTAAAGAAAGGGAAAAGCAAATGCCATGCTGTCTTACAACCTTAAGCTTTGAATATCATGGTGTGACCTAAGATGTGTACCATACATTTGGAATGGACAATCCTGTAAGAGATATGTTAGAAAGTAATATGCAGTTTCTTACTTCATAACAAATGGGCACAGTAGTGCAGTGGTAACATTGTCACCTCACAGCAAGAGGTTCTCCAGTTTGATTCTCAGCTGGAGCGCCTTGTGTGTGGAGTCTGCATGTCCTCCCTGCGTTCATGTGGGTTTCATCTGGGTGCTCCAGTTTCCTCCCACATTGTAAAGACATGCATCCGGAGCATTTCTCCCTGGGTCTTCACTGAAAACTAGCTTCATTCCAAGTCAGACTTTGCTGGTAAACAAATGTTAAATAAATAAAAGTAAATATAACCCTCACATGAGATAAAGTTCTGAGATATTGATGCTATCAACTGTCAAAGTTTCCAAGGCCAAAATAAGTTAACAGGTACAATGAGCAGTTAAACACCACAGATTAAGATATACTAAGGAGCAAGTTAACTATACACCCTGAGCATCAGCCACCAAGCTTTTGTCTCTGAATCCAAATTATAGAAAATAGGAATATGGCACAATTATTATCCCTTGAACAGGGTGTTATGTGGTGATTATTACAGAAAGAAGTTACAAAGGGATGATACACATTGTGGTTTCTGAATTCACAACTCTTACAACAGCATTCACTATGAAGTTGTGACATCTGGATACTCTCAACTGTTTAAATTTCCAAGGCCAATATAAGTCAAAAGTACAATAAACAGTTCTCCCAACACAAATGCAGATATAGTAAGCCCTAAGTTAGTTATGCACCCTGAACATCAGACACATATTTTGTATTCCTGAATCAGAAAGGTAGAACACAGGGATATGGCACAGTTATCATCACTTGCACAGGGTGTTGTGGGGGGGGGGGGGGGCAGGAAGCCTAGGCTGACACAAAGGTCCGTGAGTGTGTGTTAGTAAGAAGGCAAACATTTGCACAAAACAACAAATGAGCAGATAGAGAAAATGAATAATTGTTGTGTGTGTATCTGTATGGGTACTCCAGATGAAATTGATGTGTGAATGCATACACAAACACAGCAAAGCTGAGTGCTAGCTCTTCATCCTGTTGTGTTGGACAGGTGTGAGCCATGCATGGTAGAAGTGGCAGTTCAATGTTGTTGTCCCCAACCACAAAAACTGTCTCTGCCAGGAGTTGCACTGGTATGCTAACATCCATAACCATGTTCAGATGCTGTGTTGCTACCTGAACATGACTGCTGTCGGCTGGATGAGGTCCATTCATGGGAACACCCAGGACCATGACCCCATGGCCTGCCATGTCTATGTGTGGACAGTGCAGTCACTGATGTAGCAGTGGAAGTATTGCCACTATGGGAGCGTGATCCAGTACGGCCAGGTTGGCTGACGGGAGATGATGTGGCTGACCTTCGCTCATAAAGATGTTGTTCCTCTCCCAGTAGATGTTCCATCACAGACACTGCTCATTTCATGACAGACACCCCTCAGTCCATCACAGACACCCCTCATTCTAATGTGTCATTCATCTGATCCAGTGAATCGGCAACATGGTGGAGGTAGTCACACATGTCAAACTGTGCCACATCCACAATCCTGAGCATTTGTCTGGAGCACCTATGGCAACTTGCCTGTGCATCCATGATGGCCCTAAACATGCATTGAGTGGCACTGGAAGTGACATCTGCACCAAGTGAAGGAGGAAGAGCAGGTCCCTTCCAAACACCATTATAAATCTTCCTGCATGAATCCCCTTAGTGTCTAAAAGTATTATATAGATAGAAGTCTCCATTATTTGTCTATAAAATGTCACAATTAGATTTGCAAAATTGCTGAAACCCATGAATACCATGTAAGGAGGGTTTCACTAGTAGGAAGTAACTGAAAATTTTCAAGTCAAGGAAATTCCAAGTTTTTATTAAATGTAGTACAGAAAAGACAAAAATAATGCAGTAGGCTTTAACACACACCAGGCTACAAGTGGACAACTGGAACAAAATCCACAGAGGTGAATATCATGCCAATTTAAACCAAAGCAGCTGACTAATGTTTATATTCAATGGCAATTCATTATTAGCTAATAATCTGAAGAAGTAACTTTCCTCTTCAATCTAGAAAGAAGCAAAAGAAACTAATAACAAACATAAAAGATCTCAATGATTAAAAATAGGCAACAGTAACAAAATATTGCTTTACCTGGAGTATAATATGTAGGCCTGAGTCATACACACACACACACACACACACACACACACACACACACACACACACACACACACACACACACACACACACACACACACACACACGCACTATCCATCAATGTTGCTAGCAAAAGCCTTCATACTGTGGGATCCTTAGGCAATCTCAGTCAAGTTGGCAGATGAAATCTTTCCAAATTGTCCTGGGTTAATCCCAAGACCTCCTTCTATTCGGCTTTAACTGGTAGACCTCCAATAGGAGTTGCTCAAGATGCATCCTCATAAAATAAGCAAACCACCTCAAATTACACCTCTTAACACAGAGGAGCAATAGCTGTACTTTGATATCCTCTGTGATTGCTGAGCTCCTCACCTTTATATGGAGGGTAAGCCTACTATCCCACAGATAAACTTAATTTCTGCCATTGGTATATTGAACCCATTTCCTCAGACTTTTCACAAAGCTTTTAATAATAGATGAGAATAAGTTTATACGTTATATATCATAGAATTTAGGCTTGAAGGTCTTCTAGAAACAGTGACTCTTTAAGCATAGAATCATACACTTCTACTCCAACCCATTTACCTGAACTCCTTTTCAAACTTGCAAAATTTTTGATCCCTGATAGATAGTGGTAATATGTTCCAAATTATCTGCATAAGTTGTGCTAAATATACTGCTCTTAATTTAGTACTGTTACTGTTAATATTCACTTTTAAGCTGTTATGATGATGAGGTTTAGTATTTTGAAAAATATCCAAATTAAGAATTACTCTGAGTCATTCATTTTCAGTGCTTTATATGCCAGTATTAACTTTCCTCGATAGTAGCTATAGTGCAGAGGACATATGTTTAAATGTTGACATCTTGATTCGTAGTTAAGTCTGCTTACAGAGGTGATAAGGACATAGACTGATTATGAAATTAAGATTTTTATTATATTTTATCATATAGTTCAAGCTCCTAGGCCAACATCACAGGCCAATAAAGTGAAATGCATGCAGTACTGCTACCATTCCACCCATCTACTGGTCAATGTCCTGATTCATTCTAGCTTCACTCAGGAAGAAAACCCCAATATGCTCCACATGATGTAGCCAGTTTGCTTCATCTTCAGAGGACAATCCAAACTCTTCCAGGAAAGAACTAGCATCTTTTTTTGGCAGTGCTGATTTTTATCCCAACATCTTTACACTCAACAATGAATTTGTCCACTGCATGATGGAAAGCATGGCTACTTTAGGCCTTGAGATTAACATAATTTGCAAACAACAAAGATGTTGCCCTCTCATGCCAGAAGTCGATATTTTCCAACCCTTGATTGTATGTTTATCTCCTGGCTATGAGAATTACAAACAGAATGGTTGGAAAAAAAATGACTCTCTTACTGATGTCCTTCCTCATCCCGTGAGTATTCATTTTAATATTTGGAATGTAGACACAACTCTTACTCCACAGATATATGGATTCTGCACTGTTTTAACACTTTCAAGATGTTCAGGAGTATGTGGGCATATGCCTTCTCCAAGTCCAGAAAGTACCAATAGGCAACATTGAGAAGCTTTCACAAAACCTCCAATATCTGTGCAAGGGCAAAGAGACAATTTAGTGTTTCATGGATAGTGTCTCATGGATAGGATGCAATCAGAGTCTCACCTGGGCAGGATAGAATCAGAAGTATGAGTGCTAGATAACATTTCTTCTAAAGTACACATGCATATGTGTTTTGTAGTTAAGTTGAGAAGTGTGCCCTTTTATAAATGGAAAACACCATCTTTTTATACTTTGTGATAATAGGAAGTACAACCTGCATATGTCAATCCATTCACCATTTAAGAGGTACTGTCCCATCATTCCATGCTAAATTGAAAGAGAAGGTTAAACACAGCAACCAGACAATGGCTGATGCATTTAGCCATAATCGAACAATGTAATTATCACAACCACTTCATCTACTGAAAGTGATCTATTTCTTCTGCTTCTGACATTACCACCACAGAGCAGGGCCAGTTCATCACTTACATGAGCTCGTCAAAGTGATATTTCCATATGGCAGGAATGCCCCATTTGATGTCATCATTTTCCAAAACTGTTGAGAATACCCTTTCTATACTTATGAACCTTTTTCCTCAATCACTGAATGTTTGTCTGAATCCCATTGAGGCCATCCAAATGCTTTCTCAATTATCTGACGTAACTCTTTCTGACCCTGGCCATTACTTCAGTGGCTAGTTGATATCAATCAGTCATACTTAAAGACTGATCTCCTAACAGTTCACCAGAAGACCTTTTCTTTAACCTGATGGCTTCCTTCACTAGTGGTGGTTCTACGCGAAGTCCTAGGATTAGCTCTACACAATCATCATTAATCATTTACTCACAACTCCAGGCTATGTTCTAATTTACTGAAGGCTTGAATGGGCTAATTCATATTGCATCCCATACCTCCCAAAATGTATGGAATAAGCTCTTCTGGAAGTGGACAAGTTGTTATGGAGTATGGCCACTAAATACTGGTAGCCATATGAGTTTCCTACTTTGTATCCTTTAGAAAATGCTTGCAATTGCAAAACTTGTTATTCTGCAAACTTCCTAATAATATAAGAGAAATACTTAAAATATGTTTCTGATTTTGGATTCTTTGTATCTGATTCTTGAACAAAGAAGTTGAGAGGGCAGAGGAGAGTTGAATTAGGTTGCACTGAATATTGCCAGCACTGAGCTGAAATACATTTCTCAGCCATTATTTATAAATGTATTGAATCACTTGATCTCAAGTTGCTATCTAAGGTGTACAGTCATACAAGTGAGTGTACTTGATGGTTTTGTATGTGTATGTGTGTGTGTGTGTGTGTGTGTGTGTGTGTGGGGGGGGGTTCCCTGTCATACCTTTCAATGCCATTGCTCAAAGATTCTGGATAATGTGAATAACAATAGGGATATAAATGGCAAAAGGCGATATAAACAAGCAAAAGCAAGGACAATTTCTAAATAAAACTAATTTATTTAAAAATTGTGTGTGTGTGTGTGTTTGTGTGTGTGTGTTCAGAAGCCATAGTTCTCATGTGTCACTAATTTTTCCCTCATAATTATGGAATGTTTTCTTTTCTTTTTTTTTTTTTTTGTCAACCAGGTAGGTGGACTTGTCCAAAGACACTTTCCAACCATTACCTGTGTCAAGAAGGCAAGACATTATACAAAAAACATTATTCAAAACATTATTCATAAGCAAATGCAAATGTCAGCTACAGGATCATTTCTGAATGATTATTGATATAGCTTGTTGGGTGGGTACACTATTTTTCAAATAGCAACATGGCCAATATATTTATGTGATACCTTCACAGGCAGAGGTAGTGTACTGTCTCAAAAGGAACACATTTCACTTGGCCAATATGCATGTATTTTGTAAACAAGCATCTTGTCAGAAGTCCATGATTTTTTTTATTCTGAACTGCCTTTGAGCAACAAACATGTGACCTCTTGTATACAGCCAGTAAAGCCAACATATTCAACCAATGTCAAGAATATCCAGAATATATGTGTGCTAAGTTCTCAGTATGTCAGTAGTAGCTGAGTGATTTGCAATGAAATCTCAAAGAGTAACAAAGATATAGCCTTTTGATGAATGGCCCCAGTGGTTTTAGTTCATGTGTCTTTGTTGCCAGAGTCTGACATTTTGCATTTTCTTTGGTTTTCATTAGGGGTGCTGTGAAGTTCTGCTCAATATTCTGAGTACAAGAATGACCCAAATACTACTTCATGAG